>NC_090236.1:29438629-29583629 GCF_024489055.1 Chanodichthys erythropterus | reverse complement strand
TGTGTGTGTGTGTGTGTGTGTGTGTGTGTGGATGCTGAACCACAATACAAAGAATTAGTTTGAGTATATAACTTAAGCATTTTTCAATAAAAATAATCATCTGAAGAATTATTATCAAGAGTAAGGAGGAATTTATGTAATCTTGTTAAAACATCTTAAACAAACAAGAAATAAAGAAAGGTATTCATGAAAAAATCAGCTATAGAAAAGGCATTTTTATAAGCATCTTATTTCTCGTTCCATACTGTTTTGACACTCTACAGCCTGTTAGATGTCCACTCCTGCACTATGGAGGAAGTGTGATTTGTAGAGGTGTCCAGTCCTGAATTGCTAAGGAAGCATATTTTTCTAGAAGATCCATGGTGAAAGTGTCTGCTCTCAGCAGGAGTAGCACTGGGAAGACTGCTGGGTGATGTGGATAAGAGAAAGGTATTGATGTTGAGATGCCCTTGTTGAAGATGAGGTGAAGAGGAGTTATCTTTGGTTTCTGAGGAAACCTCTCCAGTGCTTTCATTGTTCCCCATAGCCTTCTTGTCTTTCAGGAAGATGAAGAAGTGAGGAGAGCAAAAAACTTCTACCTTTATCACTGAGAAAAATGAATGAGAACTGGAAATGCGACTTATCAATTGATCAACAACTAACTCTTACTCCTACTTGCACTCAAGGTGGACATATTGATAGGACTATTTTAAAGATTTGTTTTTAATAATCATTTAAACATTTGCTGTGTTGCATTATGGGAGGGAAATGCCAATTTTACATTTATTAATGTAGTAGACTTTTTTTTTTTTTTTTACAAAGCAACTTACAAATAAGGAACATTGCAAGCAATTTATCATAAGCCACAATATTTGCAGTGCACAATGCCAAGTTTCGAGTATTAGCTAAATTAGTATGCAAGCCAGAGCAGAAGTGAAATGCAGAAAAGTATCGAGAACAAGATTTCATGATGTTTGATTCCTTCAAATAATTTTGAATAAAAGAGGTTTGTTTTGTTGTTTAAAAATGTGTTTTTTTTTTTTATTAATTCCACAGATTATATATATATATATATTTTTTTTTTTTTGTGAATTATGATACAAGTATGGTGATGAAATAAAACAAAAAAGGGGGGGGAAATACACCTGTATTTTTTCATTGGCTTGAGGAAAAACAATATGTCTAGCATTTACACAACCTTTATTCTGTTGTTTGTTGCACTGGACCACAATAGCAATCAATATCCAAAACAATTACTTTCTTTTTCATTAGTAGTTTATTAATGATGCAGACTATAATGGTTTAATGTCAATGCTGATGGGCATTGATGATATAGAGCCTTGTGATTTCAGACAGACCCGTGGCCATTTGCATAAACATTATGTTAAGACTGTGTCTCAAGTACTAGTATGACCAACTAGCAGTTAGTCAAGGGGCAGTCAGTCTTACTTTTTAGTATCAAATTAGGCCAATCTGCGTTTTTATGTAACTGGCTTAAAACAATTATGAACAGTATTAAAGAAAAACATGATGACTAACTGGTAAGACTAGTCTTAGCAGTTTATGCAACCGGTCCCTGTTCTTTTTTCTGTTCCACAAGCACTTGCTAGAAAGTCCCGCCTTGTCAGAACACTTGGTTTCACACAAGTGTCTGAAATAGCTCAAGTCTGCTGGGGAGAGTGTCGACATGCCCGGTGTTATACCACTTTCAAGGTCAAATCTGGATGTTGGGCAGATCTGAGAGGTGTGTGTGGGGGGTGGGGTGTTTTGATGGGTTTAACATCTCCCAATTCCCCAGTAATTGTAGGGCAGGAGTTCTCTGCCTCAGCAGCTTCAAGGTCAGACTCATTTAGCTGTTGGCTTTGAATGTCGACACAGCAGTGGCCTGTTTCATTTCATTATTATTTACTTATTTTGGTGTCTGTTGTTAGTGTGAGAGCTGGTAATAAACATTCCGGTGCTATTACTAAGAGAAATAGATATGTCAGTCATCGTGTAGTAATAATAATAATAATACAGTGGGCTGCTGATGGGAGTTTGCCAAGAGCGTTTGACCATTGCCCATCTGTTGAGTTGGCTTAATGAATCTCTTATGTCCATTTAGTGAAGGAACTGTGTTTCAGCACAAATGAAGAAAATTAATGGATCGAGAATGAAACATAATGTGACTGTAAACAACACATTATTTTCCAAATCATGAAACCTTTCAGGTTTTAAAGGTCATGTTTTGAAAGTTATTATTATTGAGAGGTCAGAAGTAGCAGATGGAGATATTATGAAAAGAAAGAAAGAAAGAAAGAAAGAAAGAAAGAAAGAAAGAAAGAAAGAAAGAAAGAAAGAAAGAAAGAAAGAAAGAAAGAAAGAAACCATGCCAAAAAAAAAACCCCATCAAATCATTATCACAAAAACAATCACAGTACAAAACACCTCATTAAAACTACACAGTAATACAAAGGTATCCAAATATTTGTAATATTAAAACTCAACTCCTAGACCTAATAAATGTCTTAAACAACAGTACACCATCTTGGCAATGTATATTTTTGATCCTGTTTTTTCTTGAAATATACATTGCCATTTTGCCTGGCCAACCATAAAGTTAATCAACTGCCATGAAAGAAAGAAAGAAAGAAAGAAAGAAAGGTAGAGGGGGAAAGAGCAGCAGAAAAGACTGAATGAAGTAGAGAAAGAAAGAAAGAAAGAAAGAAAGAAAGAAAGAAAGAAAGAAAGAAAGAAAGAAAGAAAGAAAGAAAGAAAGAAAGAAAGAAAGAAAGAAAGAAAGAAGGTAAAAAGCAGCTGAAAACAAAGAAATCAAGAAATGTAGAGAAGGAAGGAAGGAAGGAAGGAAAGAAAGAAAGAAAGAAAGAAAGAAAGAAAGAAAGAAAGAAAGAAAGAAAGAAAGAAAGAAAGAAAGAAAGAGAGAAGAAAATGCAGAAGGTAAAAAGCAGCAGAAAAGAAAGAAAGAAATGTAGAAAGAAAGAAAAAGACAAGTAGAAGGAAAAAAGCAGCAGAAAAGACTGAAAGAAAGAAACAAAGAAACAAAAGATGAACAAAATAAAAAGGATAGGGAAAGTGAAGAAAAAGAACAAACAGGAAGAAAAGAGGAAGAAGGAGGGAGGATGAGGGAGTAGGGAATTAGAGGAGGAGGATGGGAAGAAAGATGCAGAAGGAAGGAGGGAGGAAGAAGTAAGAAAGAAAAAGAAAGAGAGAGAAAAAAGAATGAAAATAACTGAATAAAATGCCAGTGATTTTGACTGTAGTGCAGCAGATCTTGCACATAGAGTATGTAAACAAAAAACGTTCCTCAATCTACAATCTTCTCACTAACTGTTCTTTCCTACAAGAAAAAACACAATTACCAATATATTAACATCTGCAAGCAACAGAACAATCCATCTGACCTCCTGGACATCAGCTATGTGTTCTCAGGTTCCCCATTAGTGTGAGAAAGTTCTCTTTGGTTCTGAACTATAAGTGAGTCTCTCCCCGTGTGCTAATGGGGGCATGATTAATTGTACAAGCTGTTGCACCTTTTTTTTCCCCCACCAAAAGCCAAGAAACTGTCCTGTCTGAGACAGAGTAACTTGGCTGATAACATTCAGTTTGAGAAGTCTCTTCTGAAATGCCGGTCGTTATGTGCTAAATAAAGCTAAACACATGCTTCGCAGTTGTATTTCGAGAAAGAGAAAAAGTGAGATGGCATGTGCGAGAGAGAGAGAGAGAGAGAGATTGAATCTCATACCACTGAAAAATGTATCTCACCAGCTAAAAGCAGATGGTGGTTCACCAATGCCTGAGCAGATCAACAGCACATCAAAGAGCGTGTGATCCTTCAGCAGATGCTCAGAACAGAGGCCACAGCCCTGACCTGCTGTGCCAGAGATATCTCACGAAACGTGTTCAACCTATGGGATACAAGAGCTTTGGCTCGTGGTTAATCAGTGTAACCTTAGCAACAGTTTGTCCCACTCCAAATACAAATGAGTCTGATGATCATCATGAGAACCGCGAAGAAGGCGAAGTGAATCATGGAGGTAAGCGCTCCCACACTGGGCTTATGGCTCTCTGACAAGGCATTTATTTCTCGAATCTCCTGTTTAGACTGGGAGTGATACGTGTGTCGAGGGGAGAAGGAAGCTGGAAGGGTCGCGGTGAGCTTAGATGTTATAGTTCATGTGAGTTTCAGGCCGCAGCTCCACCAGTTTCGAACCACATAAACAGCTCCCCGGGCACTTATCAATGAAGGATAGGGAGTGATTTACAAACTCTGGGGGAGCTTGTCTGGTGAAGTTCATCTGACGGAGCTGGAGCCCCTGATGTGGGGGTGGAGAGAGAATGTTTCTTCAGCTCGTTAAACATTTGTGGAACAAGTTCTCTCCCTCTGCCAGTCCTCCTAAATCTGTCCACCTGCATGACAGAGCCGAAGTTACTCACTCAGCGTACTCTGTCAAACTCAATTCCCCATGGTCGCTGACTGTGTGTGAGCAATTGTGTGTACGTTTTACAAAGGAAGTGTGCGCTATATACCTCTCGGTCTTCGATTTCCTCACTTTTTGGTCGATGAAAGAAAAATGTTGAGGTATTGTTGAAGTTCTGATTCTGTGTAGTCCACTATGAACCCTGGGTAAATTTCAAGGGACCACTAACTTGTATTTTGAGGGTGTTTACAGACTAAACTATTGTTAGGTGGCAATAGAATTTACAGCATATAACACATGTGACCATTGTAGTACAATTCCTGAACTCTTATGAGCTGGTTTTTAATTAGTCAGAAACATGCAGAACGGCCATGGTAACCTGAATCCTAATTAATATAGTTTATTAGAAACATACAGTGCACCAGTGTCGTTTGATTCCTCTTATGGGCTGGTTCTCTTTTGTTTAATTTAAAAACATGCAGCACAACTATGCTAGTCTGATTCCTGAACAATTAACTTTGAATCAAAAATATACAGTGCACCGGTGTGGTCTGATTCCTGAACTAATTATTTTCATGAGCTGATTCTCTTTTAGTGAATCGGAAACACTCAGTGCACAAGTGTTTTTTTGATGTAGATTGGTTGCTGAACAAACTACACTGTAAACCAGTTGGGCTAACTCAAAAAATTGAGGTAATCTGTTATCATGTTCCCAATTTTAAGTAAGCAGAACTATCAAGTTTTCAGTTTGTAGTACTTATGCATGTTAAAGGGTTAGTTTACCCAAAAATGAAAATAATGTCATTTATTACTCATCCTCATGCTGTTCCACACCCATAACACAAATTAAGATATTTTTGTTGAAATCCGATGGCTCCGTGAGGTCTGCATAGCCAGCAATGACATTTCCTCTCTCAAGATCCATTAATGTACTAAAGACATATTTAAATCAGTTCATGTGAGTACAGTGGTTCAATATTAATATTATAAAGTGACGAGAATATTTTTGGTGCGCCAAAAAAACAAAATAATGACTTATATAGTGATGGCCGATTTTAAAACACTGCCTCATTAAGCTTCGGAGAATTAAGAATCTTTTGTGTCGAATCATGATTCGGATCGCGTGTCAAACCACCAAACTGCTGAAATCACGTGACTTTGGCATTCCGAACCGCTGATTTGATTAAGTTGTCAGAACTCAAAAAAAATGGAATGAATTTTTTAAGTTAAGATTTTTATTTTGTACTCATACATTTTTATTGTTCTTAACTTGAAATATTTGAGTACACTAATTCATACGTTTTACTTTAAGTTATCAGGTTATCTCAACATAAACATTTTGCTAGCTATAACCAAAGTCCCTTACAAGGAAAGTTCACTTGGCGGCCATATTTGCAACACTTTCGGGCATCCAAGACCAAGTCCTATATATCTGAATGTGGGAATCCTAAAATCCCAAAAACTGCTTGGCATCTCCCAATTAAATTACATATTTCACATCAGTAACAAAATCTGACATGAACCGTCCCGTAAATGTTGTTTCTTGTGCTAAAATAGCATTTAAAAAAAAAAAACAAAAAAAAAAAAACAACTCTCTAACTGCAGCTGTAGTGACACAACGACTTTATCAATCAGCACTTGGCTCTTTTCTTAAACGGCAGGACATATTCCACCATTTTGCACATTATAGTTTCTCCCATTCATATCTAATAGGAGTGAACCATCTTTCTATATCTACAGTCTTTGCTATAACAAACTAATTCAGAAAATGCTAACTTAACATGTTAATAATAACATGGTATAACATTTACTGAATGAATACAGCAACTTAAAACATGTAACTCCTGCTGTCAAACCAAGCAGCATGCGCCAATTGTCACCATGATGGTAACTCTCCAAAAACCCACATTAACAGAACCGCTTCTAAATTAGCATGACAAAACATTAATCACTACTAAATCTCCCTTACCATTAATCGTGCACATAAACATTATATAAAACTTAATTTCAGTATTTACCTTTTAAGTGCCATGGGCAAAGCATGCTGGGAAATAGAAATCCCAGCCCAGTTTCAGTTAAACTTAAGTTAGTCTAAATGAAAAGAAATGAGTTAATTCAACTCAAAACAATAAAACAGTTCATTTTACTTAGAAATATGTCAGTGTTATGAACTCAAAATAAAAAGAAAGTTCTAAATCTCATAATAGTTATTTTTAACTGAACTACTTTGTTTAATTTAAGTTTGTCCTACTCAAACCACTTAAGTATTTTGAGCGTTAGGGTTTACAGTGTACTCTTATGGGCTGATTCTCTTTAGTAGACAATTGTAGTCCAATTCCTGAGCAAATGACTACAGTATATAAGCCAGTACTTTTTAGTGAATCAAAAAGTGTTCCAGTGCAGTTTGATTCCAGAACAAATGAGTCTTATGAGTTGATTATTTTTTAGGAAATCACACAGATAAAATGTACTTGACCATAAGTCATTGTAATTAATGACTGTTCATACAGCAATGTGTACTATAATTGAAGATACTGTATGCACTATGCATTTTGTCTGTATTTTTAAAACGGTCCCATCATTTGCAATAAATGCACATTTCTTTTTTCCCAAATAATTGTTGCTCAAAAGTTACAAATGTTAATGGAAAAGTTAAAGAACTAACACAATGCTTACCTCATAATAGTCATATGCTTTCTTCAGCCACAAAAACTCACAAACTGCTATTAGTTTCACCGTCTGAGAGAAAGTGTTGAACAGTGACAGCACTCTTTTTTTTTTTTTTTTCTGGAGTGTGTATTATTATTAAATGTGTAGAGGGCAGTGTTACTTGTGTAGTACTGTATATTTAAAAAGCATTTACATACAGTAATAATATGTCTGCAGATGGACAAGCAGTTATTGAAACACATTATGTGCTTTTTACCGCTTTTATCTGTGTAATCAATGTTATTTACAAGGGTTTACAAAGGGTACAGCTCATCAAAATTCCATAAAAGGATTGTGAATAGCAGTTTATCACACAGTGTCATCAGTTGTGTTGTTTTATTTTCTTGTATTCTGTTCATGTTTATTTTGTTTTTGTTTCATATATTTTTTCCAGTGAAAAGTACTCATGTACGGTTCTGAGAACATGACAAATTGTTGCTCAGACTCAGAGAAGATAACACGGGAGGGATCCTTCCCCTTCCTGTCTCCTCTGAGTCGCTAAGCCAACCGTATTTTAAGCTGCAAAATTGGATGGAAATTCACAGAGGTATGTGCTGGTCATTAGATTAGCCTGTATGATTTATCGACTGTCTGCACAATAACAACAGCACAAGCCCATTAAGGTTAAAGATTGATATGGGGCCTATATATTAGTATTTGTAACAAAGAAACTATGGTTAAGACTTTAATCTGTAGAAAAATAACGCAACTGACAAGCTCCTCTGAATTCTATTGTCATTTATAAGATTAATCAAAGAATCTTGTCTCTTATATTCTGGTCATATTCATACAAACTGTCATTACATCATGTTTTAGTTACCTTTCATTTGCTATGACCCGCAGCTGCTTTCTGATGCTGTTATTTTTCGTTTCCTCTCTAATCCAGGCACTGGCGAATTGTTCTTTTCGATTTAAATAATCTGGAAACATATTCTTATCTGGATTATATTTCAATTCTCTTCAAATCCAGCACTCAAGGTTACTATGGGTCTGTCTATGCCATCTGGGTGAACGTGTTCAAAATGCTGAGCCCGGCTCCGACTGCCAAAACAGGCAACAGATGGAGGGCACAAACAACCAAGAGCCTGTGTGCTTTAGAGGAGGATTAAGAAAAAACTCAGCGCCTGCACTTGTATATTCTTACCATTTTGAACAAAATCATCATGTAAAAATTCCAGATATGCTTCCATGGAACTCAGATGAGCTAATCTGCTGCGGACCCCCCCGATTCCTGAGTTCCACCACCCACCAGGACTTTCCACATTCCCCGCCTTTAAGTCAGTCAGCCATTGAGCAATGAGACAAAAGTCCCCTAATCCCAGAATCAGGCCCAGTTCCTTGTGAATGATTCAATTTCCCTCATATTGTATCCAAACAAGGACTCAACATGTTCCAAGCCCCTGTGTCCTTGTTCTTTGGTGTCATGATTCCCGGTTTTACCCCCTTTTTGACAGTGAAGAGATCCCTCAGGGGTGGCAGTATAGGAACAATTTGAAAACATGTCATTCCCTGCTCAACCTTGCAGCCAGGGAAAATATCCTCTCCAAAGTGGGCAAAGCAAAGAGTTATGACCATATATTTTGTCTTTATGTTCCTGTGCTCCACTTTTCTTACTGATTCTAGACAATGATGATCATTGTATTTTAATTATGTAAAGGTAAACATATGGACATCATCTCATAGTATTCAACTGAATCCCCTGGTTTGGTCATACAGAGGACACTCACATCTTCTGCTTGGACCGTTAGACAGTCTTTACCAGAGGCAGTTTCACAGAGCAGAAGCACATGGATTCAGGTTCAAAAATAATTGGCCTTGGGTTGACCGGATCGTTGAATTACCTCCCATTACAGGAAATCTGCCTTGATGTATATAAATCACATATGTCTTACAGATGCTCACTCACAAACCCTGAAGCATCGAAAAGTCAATGTCAAAGACAATCCAGTCGACATTTTCATACGCTACTTATAACCGCCAAGGAAACTGAAGCATACGATGAAAAGGATAAGATGGGAAAGTATTGACTTCCAAGCAACTTTCAAGCGTCAAGCTATTTTTTGTGACTAATGCAAAACAAGACCAACTTCTATAAAATACGTCCTTGTAATTACTGATAAATAATCGATTCGTGAAGGCAACTGAAGTAAAGTGCAATCAATTGGGAGTAATTGACCAGCTGTTTCAGTTTAACTGGGGTAATTTTAGATATAATTGTGCCAACACCTATATAACCTTGTGACCCTGCAAAGTCTAGTAATTGACCAATTGATGAGGAGAATCAATAGAAGACATGTGCTACCACTCAGAGCTAATAGTGCTATCATTTGCTTTATAAGCATAGGACCATCTGGGATCATGCAGTCCTTGACCATGGAGATTTGGGCTAAACTTCTCAGACCTTTGACTTCTTGTAACATGATTCATTGGGTTCAGACAAGTGAACCTGCCTATTAACTCTGCAAAAAGGGTTTTCTTCTTTCATTTTTAATGAGCAATGGCGCACTGCTTCAAGTCAGCCCGCTGAAGAACTCAATGGTTGTCCTTCATTCTTGGTTGAGTTGGTTAGAACCTCAGCATGTGCAGCCTCACTGTAATTTTTAGCTTCCTTTGGTCTTATATAAAGAAAAGCAATAAGGTTGTACTGCATGCATTTGATTCTGGCTTCCATTTTTAGCAATCATACGCATATCCTGAAGTAAGTTTCGGGTGTACACTTGCATGACCCATAATAATATGTGCCTGAGCCATGCAGTGCATACTTTATGAATTCAAAACAACCTCATTTGTTCTTACTTAAGTGGATTGTCTTCATTGCTGTCTGCTGTTCTGAGGGGATTGTATAATAATAAATAAAAGAAGATCCTCTTGATTCATCTTTATTCTCTGTAATTTACGTCTCGCCATCTCTATGCAATGGTATCGGCACTTTTCTTTGAGCCTTTCGTGTTATCCCACATCACATTTCCATCTCAATGAACTGATAACACACATAATCCAGACTTTATAACACCACATTCAACATTCATCCTTTATAGTGTAAGATTTTTTTCCCTTCAGCTTTCAAGACCAAAAGACTTTAAAATGCATTGAAAGGAACATGTTATTACTGCAATAAATCTTACCATCTAAGCAAAGTACAACAAGCATCCCATAATTCATTACAAAGAATAATGAACCTGTTAAATTTGGTCATTCATAAAATATTTTAATTTCAAACATCTGTTGAGGAGTGTCAGCCTCATGTAGTTAATATCAGAGTTGCATTAACACAAGATTTGTAGCCACCATTGTCCATTGTGAACAGAACAGACAGGAACAATATGTTGACATGTAGGAAACTAAGTATAAAATACATTATTTCCATTTATATGATGAGAAACAGCTGTTGATCCAACTGTGACATTTGGCACTAAGATTGGACTAAAATTATGACCTAAATTCCGCTTGGACCCAATCCTCTGATTGATGTTATTTGTACTGTATCCCTCTCAAACTAGTGTATATTGTCAGAGATAATGCATATTAAATCTTAGATTGCATTTAATAGCCCGAATAAAAACTCTGTGGAGACTCTGCTGGTGTTCCCTGCTGTGTTGAAGTGCCTCCTACAGACAGGGCACCCTATGGCCTATGGTATTTCTGCCCTAAGCGCAGAACACCATGCTGGGCTGCTGTTGTTGAGGTTGGTCTGCTGGGGAGATGGTAATGACGCCCTTTACTTGGAAGGCCTTGGGATCTCCTGCTCCCAGTTCTTTCAGACTTCTCCAGGCTTCTTGACCCCTGGTGGGCTTTATAGAAGCTTTCTACAGCTCAGATGCCCTCCTTTCTGGCTGAAGATCATCTAAAGTTAGCGGGTTAGTCTGCTTCTTTGAGCTTGGTAACAACACCCCATATCTCAACATCACTGTGGATTGTACACCAATAAATCATGAATACATTATTCATAGATGATATCAGAACTGAATTATTATAGCATTACCATGTTATCAGATGAGATTGGAATGTTCCTTTTTTCTTTTTAGATCTTTTAGCTTTATATTTTCTCTCAAGACTGCATTAGCATCTGGCTTGCAGATGAGATGGGGAAATTAGTATTTATGACCAGTTACGTGAAATCCGCAGCATGGGGTAAGAGATTTATTTTTACTTTAATATTAAGCTCTGAGAGACTATTACTACTGAAAATTCAGTAATATCACAGCACTGAGGCCTTTGTTTGGTTATGATTGGCTCCATTTTGGAATCAAACTAGGAGATAAATGAGATATTAAATGTTGTTCAGAGCTGAAAGATGATAATGACATACAGAGTGAGGATTTGTGTTAATAGTACTAGTTCATTCTTTGAAATGAGGGTTTTGGGACTTTTAGTCCTTGTGTATTAACTTTTACATGTCTAAATCTATGTTCTAGTGTTTAAAAAGTCAACAAAATGTACTTTTAACAGATATACAAATTTAAAAACCATTCTTTGTCTTCCAGGAAATTTGCCAAAAATATTGATGACTCATCCTGCACTAGACACATTTTTGTCAGAATGAGAATGTCCCTCCCACTAATACCATCTGTAACAAACAGCAAAATCATGGTACATGAGAGTGATATAAATTTTAATAAATTTCCATTTTTATTTTATTGTGACTTTTATATTGTCATTGTACTAAAGAAGCCAATTATTAGATTTTCACAATTATCTTCACTATTAGAGTAATCTTAGATGTTTTATTTCTTACTGTTAGGCTGCCAATACAATAAAATAAGCATGATTAATCTCATGATTTCTGAAAATAGAATAAAATTGTAATAATGTCAAATTTGTTTAAAGTGTCCAAAATGGTTATATTTAATTAATATTTTAAGTTGGGTTTAACAGCTATTTTTCTCATTCTCAAATTGTCTGCCATCTTCCAAACAAACTCTTGTGGATCCCCTGTGGATCCTCAGACCCCAGTTTGAAAACCCCTGCAATAGAAAATATGTCAGCCGGAAAGAAAAATGCACTTGTCAAGTGATATCATGGGGTCTTTAAAGTTGCATTTGTATATTAATGATGCTCACAAATTCATGAATATAATTTAGCAAACAATAGGGCAACAATACACCAGCTATGTATTCGGGTACTTAGGGAGTTATGATGAAAAGATGCATTCATTTCTCAGTCAGGCTGACCGACGGAAACGTGACATTTTACGAGCCCTCATTCATTTATATGGCAGACATAACGACATCTGCTCAGTGTGCAGTACGCAAACAACCTCCTTCTCACAGTCAAGATTTACTGAGGAACATGCAGAACCCATGAGAAACAGATCAACAAGGCCAGAATCAAAGTGATGATAAGTTAGCCCGTGGGCAATGGGGTGCTGATGGCAGAGAGTGTTGTGGGGGGGGAAGAAAGAGAGCTGGAGTGTCAGCGGTCCATTGAACTGCAATGCTGAAAAAGACCTTATTTCATAGTGAATGAGCTGTTCGATATGGAATTGAATTAGAGTAAATTGGAGTCTCAGAGACAGAGGCACTCACAGAGAGAGGGTAAATGACAGTGAAAGGGGGGAATAAAGGGATCGAAGGAAACATGAAAAGGTATTCTAAGTGAATTTGAGCTGTACAGGAAAGAAATTGAGAGAAATGGAAGGGATGGAAGATGAACATGGTTGGTCTTTTAGGTGTTGGGGAGGTGCTGCGTTGGTCACCAGTAGTAACGGTATCATGCAGTGACTGTAATGAGACTTGACTAGCGGTTGCTGAGAGAGTCTGTAATTACAGTCAGAGTTAGCTCTTAGCCCACCAGTTCCCATTCAGTCGGTCACGTTCGACGTACGTCGGACAGACCGACGAATAGGAATCTCGCTAGAGAGGCCAATCTACTTCGAGTGTAACTAAACGAGCCAATGCACATTGGCATGCAATCATATGCATCAGCTGCTCGCCTCGCAGCGCGGGTATATAATGAGCAGCAGGTGCGTTGCATCTTCAGCTTTTCGCTTCGGAGCCGAACGGTGTTGTTCCTGTTCTCTGCAAGCGAGTGTCTGCTAGAAGACGAGTCAAGCTTTTGGTTGAACTTCTCTTTTTTTCCGAGTGCGGGCGAACAGCACAGCAGCGGGGTCGACGCAATCCCTGTCTGTGTTGCGGTGGCCGTTCCCCTGCGTGCTTCAGCACTTCTAAAAGAGTAAAGTCCCTGAAAGAGCTTACACAAGTAGATTCGCGTCTTTTTAAAGACGACATCCTACTTGTGTTTCTGGATGCGATCGTTCCTGTCCTCACTGACGGCCACGATCACCGTTTCGCATGTCTGGGCGCGTGCTGAAATGATGTTCGTGGGTGTTCATGTTTTCATATGAGAACATGATCACGTCGACACGCCGGTCGTGACTCTTCTTTCTCCGGGAAGCTTGAGTCCCCTCTGTTGTTGGCCAGCTGCCGCTTGTGTGTAAAAGCACAGCCGCGGCTCTGCCCGACACTCTGGGAGACCGCGGAGATCAGCGAGAGCAAACCTCTCGCTCCTCTGCGTGTCGTGTGCCGTCGAGCTGCCGGGCTGCAGCGCGGGTTGTCACGGCAACCCAGCGCTCGCTCGGCGCTCTAGATGCGCGGTTCCCTTGCGTAATCTCCATTGTAGCGCCCTCTCTGGTGCACCAGAAGAGGTCTACTTTGCTGATATGGCTTGGGTGACATGAGGTTGAGGGGTTCCTTCGGGGAACCAACCCCCTAGGGCCCCTCCCTCTCTAGCGCATTGCAAGCTGTGCAGTTTCTGGATTGGATTGCTGGTCCTTTTCATAGGGGAACCTAGCATTTCATTCAGAGCTCCAGCTGAGGGACAGACGTCGATTGCAGCATCGGAGAGAGTGCTGTTATGCTCTGGAAATGAGGGTGACGCTGCCCACTGTAATGGTGTGTGCTTATGCTGACTCAGATTCAGAGTTTACAGCCATGCTTTCCTGGGTCTTCCAGATGTGCATGGAAAACTTGGCAGTATGGGGGTATATTGGTGCCATAAATATGGAATGCCAAAGGTGCCAATCTGCATAAGTTTTCCTCTCTCACTACCCTCTTGGATGGGGTGGCTGTACACAGACCACACCCACCCTGCATGTGAGGCCAAGGCACTCTTTTTGCATGAGGGTAGTTCTGTGCTGGGGTTGAGCTGCGCTTGTTGACTAACCGTGATCAAAGTCACGGCGCAGGCCCTCAGCCAGACGATGTCCACCTCCGTGGTCCAGAAGTGCCCCCTGGCTTACCTTGTGAGGTGTGAGAGGTTGTCAAGCTAAATGCTTTCTCAATGCTCCCATCTTACGAGGTGGCCTTTCGGTGACACTGTCGAGGACTGAGCCCAGCGGTTCTCCTCAGTTAGTAGCGGATAGGGGAGCTTCCCATGACAAACCATTGAGTTCCTCTTGGGCCGCCCCTCAGTCTGCTCGTCGCCAAGGGTGTCGTCCCCTGCAAGAAACTCCGGCCCAGCAGGCTCTGCTGTGTCCATTGCGGGGAGATGACGCCTCCCGTCTCTGCAGCTGTTTAACTGGTTGGTGAGAATCACCCCTGAGACGGGCGACCCAGAGATGGGGTGGGGCTGCTCTTCCACCCCTGGAGGAGGGCCAGGTGGTAAATCCTTTATTGGGTTTGTTTCTGTTCCGCCACTGACCCAAGAGGCAGCGGTACCCAAATTTTAAAGAGCAGTTCCTCCATTTCCAGGTCTGAAGAGGGTTTGGAGAGCAGTGGGAGGAGAAAAACCTCACCACTCTCATCCCCCTCTTCTGTCGCCAGCGGACAGCAGCGAGCAGCGGGCAGCCAAAGCCTCGACTGCTCCCTCTGTCCATCCGTGGAGCCAGGTAAGTGTTGCCTAGCACACTGTGACGCCGCTTCGGGCCGCCTCACAAAGAGAGCCCCCCGAGCCGCGTCCCTGTGTTCCACCTCGCTGCCCTGCTGCGGGTACACCGGTGGTCCCTTTGGTCCTGCTTGTACGGTCTCTGCGAGCCGGGTTAGCGCTCCCCAGTCCGTCTCGCTGGCTCCTTCGGACCATCAGGGTCGGCTTTGCGAGTCTGTTAGCCCGGCTCCCCCCCCCCAAGTTCAGGTACGACATCTTCACTACACTGAAAGATTCCGATACCCCACTCCTGCGTGCGGAGATCGCAGTCCTACTGGCGAAGGACGCGATAGAGCCGGTCCCCTCCAGCCGATTTGAGGTCGGGGTTCTACAGCCCCTACTTCATTGTACCCAGGAAAAGCGGCGGGTTACGACCGATCTTGGACCTGCGAGTTTTGAATCGGAGCCTCCACAAGCTACCATTCAAAATGCTCACGCAGAAACGCATTTTCGAGTGCATCCGTCCCCGAGATTGGTTTGCAGCGATTGACCTGAAGGACGCGTACTTCCATGTTTCAATTCTTCCGCGACACAGGCCATTCCTGAGATTCGCGTTCGAAGGTCGAGCATATCAGTACAGAGTCCTACCCTTCGGGCTGGCCCTGTCTCCCCGCGTCTTCACGAAAGTCGTGGAGGGAGCCCTTGTTCCCATGAGAGAACGGGGTGTTCGCATTCTCAACTATCTCGACGACTGGCTCATTCTAGCACAGTCCCGGGATCAGTTGTGCAAACTCAGGGATTTGGTGCTCAGACACCTCAGCCAGTTGGGGCTTCAGGTCAACTGGGAAAAGAGCAAACTCGCCCCGGTGCAGAGGATCTCTTTTCTCGGTATGGAGTTGGATTCGGTCGAGCAGATAGCACGCCTCACAGAGGAACGTGCTTGGTCAGTGTTGAACTGCCTGAATACATTCAATGGCAGGACAGCGGTCCCACTGAAGTTCTTTCAGAGGCTCCTGGGGCATATGGCGGCTGCTGCGGCTGTAACACCGCTCGGTCTGCTTCATATGAGACCGCTTCAGCACTGGCTTCACGGCCGAGTCCCGAGATGGGCGTGGCAGCGCGGCACATTCCGGGTGCCAATCACTCAGGAGTGCCGCCGAACCTTCAGTCCGTGGTCGGACCCCTTGTTTCTTCGGGCAGGAGTGCCCCTAGAACAGGTGTCCCGGCATGCTGTGGTGTTCACAGATGCTTCTGCCACCGGCTGGGGTGCCACGTAATACGGGCATGCAGTCTCAGGGGTTTGGACGGGACCCCATCTGCATTGGCACATCAATTGCCTCGAGTTGCTGGCAGTACGCCTTGCTCTGAGCCGCCTCAAAGGCCTGCTTCAGGGCAAGCATGTACTGGTCCGTATGGACAACACTGCGACCGTTGCGTACATCAACCGTCAAGGTGGTCTACGCTCCCGTCGCATGTCACAACTCGCCCGCCATCTCCTCCTGTGGAGTCGGAAGCATCTGAGGTCGCTTCGCGCCATTCATGTCTCCGGTGTGCTCAACCGTGTGGCCGACGAGCTATCACGAGCTGCGCTGCCAGGAGAGTGGCGACTCCACCCCCAGGTGGTTCAGCTGATCTGGAGAGAATTCGGAAAGGCTCAGGTAGACCTGTTTGCCTCACCAGAAACCTCCCACTGCCAGTTGTTTTACTCTCTGACCGAGGGGACACTCGGGACAGATGCACTGGCTCACAGCTGGCCCCGGGGCCTGCGCAAATATGCGTTTCCCCCAGTGAGCCTACTTGCACAGACCCTGTGCAAAGTCAGGGAGGACGAGGAGCAGGTCTTGTTAGTTGCGCCTTACTGGCCCAACCGGACCTGGTTCCCAGAACTCTCACTCCTCGCGACAGCCCCTCCCTGGCCCATCCCTCTGAGGAAAGACCTTCTTTCTCAGAGACGGGCACTCTTTGGCACCCGCGTCCAGACCTCTGGAAACTCCATGTCTGGTCCCTTGGACGGGATGCGGAGGTTCTAGGTGACTTACCCCCTGAGGTACTTAACACCATCACTTCGGCACGTGCACTGTCTACGAGACGTGCTTACGCCTCAAGTGGAACCTGTTCGTCGAGTGGTGCTCTTCTCGCCGGGAAGACCCCCGAAGATGCTCGATCAGAGTCGTGCTTTCCTTCTTGCAGTAGGGTTGGAGCGTAGGCTGTCCCCCTCCACCCTCAAAAGTCCATACTGCTGCTATATCCGCTTACCACGACCACTTAGATGGCAAATCTGTTGGTCAGCACGACCTGGTCATCAGGTTCCTTAGGGGGCGAGACGGTTAAATCCTTCTCGTCCCCTCTCCATACCCTCTTGGGACCTCACTCTGGTGCTGAGAGCACTTCAGATTGCTCCCTTTGAGCCTTTGCTGTCAGCAGACTTAAAGATTCTGTCTATGAAGACTTTGCTGCTGGTGGCATTGGCCTCCATCAAGAGGGTAGGGGACCTGCAGTCATTTTCGGTCGACGAATCGTGCCTGGAGTTCGGGCCGGGTGATAGCCATGTGGTACTAAGACCCCGGCCTGGCTATGTGCCCAAGGTTCCTACCACTCCCTTCAGGGACCAGGTGGTGAGCCTGCAAGCGCTGCCCTCGGAGGAGGCAGACCCAGCCCTGGCTTTACTCTGTCCAGTCCGCGCTTTGCGACTGTACATAGACAGAACCTAAAGCCTCAGGACCTCAGACCAGCTCTTGTCTGTTATGGAGGCCAGCAGAAGGAAAAGGCTGTCTCCAAGCAGAGGATGGCCCACTGGATAGTGGATGCCATCGCCCTGGCTTACCAAGCTCAGGGTGTGCCCTGCCCGCTCAGGTTGCATGCTCACTCCACGAGAGGTGTCGCATCCTCCTGGGCGCTGGCTCGTGGCGCCTCGCTGACAGACATTTGTAGAGCTGCGGGCTGGGCGACACAACACGTTCGCTAGATACTATAGCCTTCGTGTCGAGCCGGTCTCCTCCCATGTTCTCGCCACAGGTCAGAGGCACGGAGAGGCCCCGGCTTAGTGTCGGCTTGCTGCGCTACATGCGCTTCTTTTCTCCAGAGAGTCCCTACAAGGCAGACCCTGTCGAGTCCTCCGATATCCCTTCGGCAGCCGACGTGGCGGAGCGTCTGGCGCCAGGCCTATACTCCGTTGTATCCTTGAGAACCGGGTTTAGGCTGGGTTCCATATGTGTGACCCTACGGGGATCCCATATGGTTGGTTCCACGGTTGCTCCTAAACGAAGCCCGTGTCTTTCCCTCTGGGAGAACCTACCTTCATCGGGTTGGAGTCACCCCAGCTCTTCCATATGTAGCACAGCCCTACAGGGTTAGTCCATATGTACTTCTCCACATAACTCCTTCGGGGAAGGATGTGGCTTCCGCAGCGTTCCTTTCCCAGCGAAGGGTACGCTTTCCCAGCGTTATCCAATAGTCTCACTGAATGGGTTTTGGGGAACAGCAGTGATCGACTCTCTCTGTGTTAGCCCTGTCCCACCATCCTCGGGCAAGGGGGTTCAGGTGGCTTGCAACAGAGCGCTGGAAGGGGCAGCTCCTGTGGCGCTTTGGTAGGGATTCCTATTCGTCGGTCTGTCCGACGTACGTCGAACGTGACCGACTGAATGGGAACGTCTCGGTTACAAAGGTAACCCTCGTTCCCTGAAGGAGGGAACGGAGACGTACGTCCCGTCGCCACAGTCGCTGTACCCCGCTGATGCTGCCGCCTATCCGGTTCGGCTCCTCAGCGAAAACCTGAAGATGCAACGCACCTGCTGCTCATTATATACCCGCGCTGCGAGGCGAGCAGCTGATGCATATGATTGCATGCCAATGTGCATTGGCTCGTTTAGTTACACTCGAAGTAGATTGGCCTCTCTAGCGAGATTCCTATTCGTCGGTCTGTCCGACGTACGTCTCCGTTCCCTCCTTCAGGGAACGAGGGTTACCTTTGTAACCGAGACGTTTCCAGTAACACCCCAAATCTCTCTTTTTATCTTGCTCTTTCTTTTTGCTTTGTGTTTTTTAATGAAGTGTGTGGTTTCATTTTTTATGTTTCATCATACAGCACATGCTCCTTGGCAAATAAGAAGGTAACTTTAAAGCGATAGTTCACTCAAAAATGAAAATTATGTCATGTTCTCCCAAAACCATATGATAGACTTCTGATAAATGCAAAAGAAGAAGTTTTGAAGAATGTTCAGGTTGTTCTTTTCAATACAATTAAAGGTGGCATCGAATGTTTTTTTACAAGATGTAATATAAGTCTAAGGTGTCTCCTGAATGTGTCTGTGAAGTTTCAACTCAAAATACCCCATAGAGTTTTTTAATTAATTTTTTTAACTGCCTATTTTGGTGCATCATTATAAATGAGCCGATTCAGGGCTACTGGCCCTTTAATTCTCGTGCTCCACGCCCACGGAGCCCGCGCTTGCCTTGAACAGTGCATAAACAAAGTTTACGCAGCTAATATAACCCTCAAAATGGATCTTTACAAAGTGTTTGTCATGCATACTACATCGGATTATGTGAGTATTGTATTTATTTGGATGTTTACATTTGGTTATGAATGAGTTTGAGGTTTTGCTCCATGGCTAAAGCTAACATTACACACTGTCGGAGAGATTTATAAAGAATGAAGTTGTGTTTATGAATTATACAGACTGCAAGTGTTTAAAAATGAAAATAACGACAGTCTTGTCTCCGTGAATACAGTAAGAAACAATGGTAACTTTAACCACATTTAACAGTACATTAGCAACATGCTAACGAAACATTTAGAAAGACAATTTACAAATATCACTAAAAATATCATGTTATCATGGATCATGTCAGTTATTATTGCTCCATCTGCCATTTTTCCCTGTTGTTCTTGCTTGCTTACCTAGTCTGTTGATTCAGCTGTGCACATCCAGACGTTAATACTGCCTGCCCTTGTGTAATGTCTCAATCATGGGCTGGCATATGCAAATATTGGGGGCGTACATATTAATGATCCTGACTGTTACATAACAGTCTGTGTTATGTTGAGATTCGCCTGTTTTCCGGAGGTCTTTTAAACAAATGAGATTTATATAAGAAGGAAGAAGCAATGGAGTTTGAGACTCACTGTATGTCATTTCCATGTACTGAACTCTTGTTATCCAACTATGCTGAGATAAATTCAATTCTAGCGCACCTTTAAAGTGAATGGTGACCAGGAGATGTCAAGTTCCAAGAAGCACAAAAATACCATAAAACATCATGAAAATGGTTAAAGTCAGTTCAAGCTGTACTATATGTATGTAAATGTTTTTATTTTTGAGAAAATTACGTTTATGCATGGTTAGTGAATTTTTTTTTTAAAGCCACCGTAATAAGGCCGTAAAACAATGAACATTTGTTCACAAAACTTTTGAGAAGTGTAGACTAAAGTTATCACTACTAAATTATTTGAAAGTCATTCTGCCCACTCGTTCACATAAAACAATATATTGTTTATGTTTAGTTTTAGAAAGGCTGTATGCGAGGGAGTGACAGTGGCCATGAATACTGATGAGTTTCACACCTGGGAAGACAAAGACGCTTCCCTCAATGGGCCTATCAAGGTGAATGGCACTGTGACCACAAGAAAGAATGTGGGGAGGTTAGAATATATTTTTTTAATTGTTTGCATTTTATTCACAACACAACATAATCAAAATATACATAATGAAGTTCCCATTATATTGAGCACACTGATCTAAACACAGAGACCTGAACAGTCATCTACCTTTGTGCCATTCCTGAAACAGTTCCTGTTCAACTTTAGAAATAAATGAAACATACTTGACGTTTATTATTTTCTTTTGCCATGCACTAAACAAAACACTGCCCTGCCATCAGAAGTCAACGATGGAGCTTATTTTACCATGTTCATGTATAATATCAATCCAGTGTAGTTGGATAGGTTGCTGATGTTGGCACAGTGAAAAACAGTTTAAAGAGACTTATGTAAAAGGTTGAGTCAGCAGGACTCATCTGGTCACTGTAAAAATAAATGAAAAAACAACTGTGCGCATGTTATAATCAGGATCAACTATATCATTACATTTGCAATAACTGATATTGGCCACTCAAAACAAATTATTTTGTGGTCGTAAACACACCTATGCTTTGTACAGAGTGAGGCCGGTGGCATGAGTGTGACGTTAATTAACACTTGCGTCACCGGCCTCGCTCCATTCCCATGGCTCTTGGCCCCATCCTGCTTATCACACATACAAACCGTTACAGTATGTATTATCATACAGTCCAAAAAAATTAAAAATTAAATTATTCTAGATTTATTCATTCTTCTTTTTTTTTTTTTTTTTTTTTAATCAACACTGACATGTGGGTATGTTTCATAAAAACTACATTTCGAGAAAAAAAAAAAAAAGCTTTGTCCATATCGGATTCAGAATGATGATTAAAACCAATGTGATATCATGAGAATAAGTGTGTATTTTTACGTAAAGTGTGGTTCTACCACACGTACATTTACTTACGTTTTCATACACACAAAAAGTACAATTTTGACATATTTATAGCACTAAAATGTAAAAATACTTACGTATTAACAGCAATAAAACGTAAATCATTCACGTATCCAAGTGTGAATGTGTATGAATTCCCAATTCAATTGTCATATCATGTTTTAGTCGAATTTATTGAATGCAGTTTACTCATCTACTTAATATGAAATAACATTTCTGTTCATGACTGGTGCTGCAAACTCGTTTCGGAGGATTACATAATGTTAAACAAGACTACACTTTGAAACCCTAAAATGAATACAATTTCTGTAATTGTTTAAACATTTTGTAATATTTAGTTTGTTTTCTGTGTGACACAGAAGGTGTTTTCTCCTATGCAGCGACTGACAATATAACCATAAGATACACCAAAGCACAACAATGTTATTTGTTTGCTGTATTCAAATCTTTAGAATCCATATGTTTATAAGGAACAGATCCAACTTCACGGAGAGAAGCCGGATTCATATTTTCATGGATTAATAAGTTAAATTCTGCTATGTATCCCATAAAAAAACTATTACCGCCAGAGAGGACTGCGACTGCAACTACTTTTGAAATTTTCGCAATAAATAAATTATTGTGATTACACTTTTTTGTCTGTTATTCTTTTATTTATAACTGTACATAGTTTTAAGAAATGGTTATGGGTAGGTTTAGGGGTAGGTGTAGGATTAGTGGCTCAAAATATAATTTTATATTTTTACTAAAATTGTCATTTTACTACACATTTCTGTCCATTATGTTTAGGGATTACATTTATCTACAAAATGATAAAAGGAAATTATACATATATCTTAATGACATGAAAGATTCGTAAATATTTTTTTTCAGCAAAAATACGTAAGTATTTTTACGCTTTAGTGCTATAAATACATCAATATTTTACGTTTAAGCACCTTTCTAAACGTACAAAAATGTACGTTTTGTGTCTTTGAAAGTTACGTATTTATACCTATGTATTAACAATGAGACCAGGCTGTTAAAACATAGATCGAGTCCATCAACACCCCTAAGTCTGCACAGTCATATACTTTTCATGTGTTTGACATTTTTCACGCTAACAATAGCTGTTGAATATGCTGTTAAATATTTGATGATCAAGTTAGCTTACTTGTTAGCTTACTGTTCCTGATTTCTTGTTTCTGGATCTGGAGATGTACTGTTTCAGAAGATGCGTAACATCGTCCCCCACCGTATAACAGTGAATTTTATTTTTAGGTGAACTAACTCTTTAAATTTCTGGCCTATGGCCCAAGACCAAATTATTTCTCCCAGTTTCTGGTGTTGCTGTTATTTTGTGTAAAGAGGAAAATTAAATCGCTGTCAGCAGTGATTTAGTAAGCTAACACCAGCCTTTAGTCAAGCTAATTACCACAAATAGTTTATGCCCGTGCATGTTAACAGCTACATGCAAATTGGTGCCGACAAAAAATCACTGGAGTAAAATTGAGGAATATGACCAGTGAAGACAAGTAAGATTCTGCCATTTGGAAACCATTTTAATTCCCTGTTCACATAGAGTGCACAAATGACCCGTAGGCCCATGACTCACTCTAGTCAGTGATTTCTGAAATCACAAACTGTGAAAGACACATGCCTTACGCCCATATGCTCGACAATCCTCTCCACTGCTTTAAAACGTAGTGATTTCATTTCATCAGTGCTTTGGAAAGCATCGCCGCTGCCAAAATTATGATCTCCCGAGGAGATGATATATAACCTATAACTCAAGCCTAGAAAGTGAAGGCTACTCTCGGTGGGCCTAGTTATTCACAAGGCATTTCATTTGGCCTGCATTTCATGGTCATTTGAACAGACTCTCAATTTTTTTTCCCCTCATTCTTTCTGGCAAAATCTTTTGTTGTACACCCCACACCCCCTCTATTGGAAGCAAAAGCTTGGCATCATTTGGAGCCAAAGTGTGCTACCAAGCTAATAAAAAGAATCAAGGTCTTTCAAACAATTGCCTTTCAGTGAATTTGTGTGTGTGGGTAGATGGGTGGCTGTGTGTGTGTGTGTGTGTGTGTGTGTGTGTGTGTGTGTGTGTGTGTGTGTGTGTGTGTGTGTGTGTGTGTGTGTGTGTGTGTGTGTGTGTGTGTGTGTGTGTGTGTGTGAAAGAAAAGGAGAGAGAAACATAAGAACGGCCATTTAAAAATAACCAATCATGACCATATGAGGTGATCCATTTACTTCACCCATTTTTTATTTTTCATTTAGGCCTTTTGTCTCCTCTCACAAATCTATTTGTGATTATTCTTCAATTACAGAGTAATTTTTTTTAATCTTTTTTCTTTCTCTGATTCTAAAAGCAGTTTTGTCACAGAGTACAGTTTCTGCTGTGTTATCTATTGGTTTTGTTTTTCGTGTTTCTCATATCTCGCTCCGCTGATGGGGTCATCTGTGATGCATTTAATTATTGTTCCCACGATAAATCTAGCATCACACGCCAGATGTTTCCTGCAGAGAGATGGCATCAAAACCAGGACAGAGACAAAAAATTATGACGCACACTTTTCCAACATTTCCCAAATCGCTCTTTAATTTTGTATTGTGCACAAACAATGCTTAGTGCACATGTTCAGTGAAACTCGGGCACACATAGACGCACGTAAAAATGCACGTTTACAGGAATGCGCACTGCAGTGAAACGTCTGACTGACAGCTGCCTGTCTGTCGTTATGTCCAGTGAGTGAGAGGACCAGACAGCTTATATAAGCCTGATGATCCTGTAATATTTTCCCTCATATTCCACCTGATCAAAGTCGAGGCTTCTCATTAAGCCAAAAAGCATTCCGATTTCTTTCCATGTGTTCGGTGCTCACATTCAGGCACTGTACCTCAAGAGTTTAATTATGAATGTGGCAGGGGAGGGGAAAGAGTTTTGTAATTGACGGGGTCTGGAAATACATATCGCAACCTTGAGGAAATAAATTGACAGATGTGAGAGAGGATCATGTGCTGGGCGTAAGCAGTTTAGGGTAACCGGCTCTCTGAATGAAGACATCTGGTGGGACAGTGAGGATGTAGACTAAAGAAAGAAAAAGAAATAAACAATATATTAAACCTCATGTTATGCTTGAGATCTGAGAGACCCACAAGGCCCTTTAATATCTCAAAAACATACTTAACATATAAATATTGGATTCATATGTTATGACTTTGTCTGATCTTTTGAGAACTGATAATAAACCAAATTCAACTCACTAATCTTAAAAGGTAAAAAAAATCATTTGTGTTTGGAGTCTCAGACATTAGAAAATAAAAAATAATTCAATAAGTTCTCTACAGACAGTTTTATTTACATCATTTATAATATACGTATATAAGGCATGTATACCTTTGTGTTAAAATAGACAGAGCTATTGTCACCCTATACTGTAATTCTGTAGATTATGCAGGGAACATTCTAACTTGGGACAAAAGAGTCATTTGTTCATGTATCAGACTACACTGGTTGCACTGTATGTTTTTGATTCACTAAAAAGAGCCGGTTCATAAGAGATATTGTTTATGAATCAGAATACACTCATTATGCTGTGTTTCTGATTCACTAAAAATAGCAGATTCATAAGAGATATTGTTCATGAATCAGACTCATTACATTGTGTTTCTGATTCACTAAAAATAGCAGATTCATTAGAGATATTGTTCATGAATCAGACTCATTACGTTGTGTTTCTGATTCACTAAAAAGAACCGGTTCAGAAGAGATATTGTTCATGAATCAGAAAGCACGCATTACGCTGTGTTTCTGATTCACTAAAAATAGCAGATTCATAAGAGATATTGTTCATGAATCAGACTCATTACATTGTGTTTCTGATTCACTAAAAAGAACCGGTTCATAAGAGATATTTTTCATAAATCAGGATGCACGCATTTTATGTTTCTGATTCACTAAAAATTGCAGATTCATAACAGATATTGTTCATAAATCAGACTCATTACATTGTGTTTCTGATTCACTAAAAAGAACCGGTTCATAAGAGATATTGTTCATGAATCAGAATACACTCATTACGCTGTGTTTCTGATTCACTAAAAATAGCAGATTCATAACAGATATTGTTCATAAATCAGACTCATTACATTGTGTTTCTGATTCACTAAAAAGAACCGGTTCATAAGAGACATTGTTCATGAATCAGAATGCACGCATTACGCTGTGTTTCTGATTCACTAAAAATAGCAGATTCATAAGAGATATTGTTCATGAATCAGACTCATTACGTTGTGTTTCTGATTCACTAAAAAGAACCGGTTCATAAGAGATATTGTTCATGAATCAGAATACACTCATTACGCTGTGTTTGATTCACTAAAAATAGCAGATTCATAAGAGATATTGTTCATGAATCAGACTCATTATGTTGTGTTTCTGATTCACTAAAAAGAACCGGTTTATAAGAGATATTGTTCATGAATCAGAATACACTCATTATGCTGTGTTTCTGATTCACTAAAAATAGCAGATTCATAACAGATATTGTTCATAAATCAGACTCATTACATTGTGTTTCTGATTCACTAAAAAGATCCGGTTCATAAGAGACATTGTTCATGAATCAGAATGCACGCATTACGCTGTGTTTCTGATTCACTAAAAATAGCAGATTCATAAGAGATATTGTTCATGAATCAGACTCATTACGTTGTGTTTCTGATTCACTAAAAAGAACCGGTTCATAAGAGATATTGTTCATGAATCAGAATACACTCATTACGCTGTGTTTCTGATTCACTAAAAATAGCAGATTCATAAGAGATATTGTTCATGAATCAGAGTCATTACGTTGTGTTTCTGATTCACTAAAAAGAACCGGTTCATAAGAGATATTGTTCATGAATCAGAATACACTCATTATGCTGTGTGTTTGATGCACTAAAAAGAACCGGTTCATAAGAGATATTGTTCCTGAATCAGACTCATTACGTTGTGTTTCTGATGCACTAAAAATAACAGGTTCATAAGAGATATTGATCATGAATCAGACTCATTAAGTTGTGTTTCTGATTCATTAAAAAGGGCCGTTCACAAGACATATTATTCATGAATCAGAATACACTCATTATGCTGTTTTTCTGATTCACTAAAAAGAGCCAGTTCATCATACACTGTTTATGACAAATATTGTTTATTGTTCATGAACAAATGACTCCTTTGAACTGGTTCTTTTTATTGAATCAAAAACACACTCATGTAATGAGCTTCTAATTTACCATTGAACTCAGAGTGCAAACTTCAAAATATAATTTCTTTTGCAGTGTGGCTTTAACTTCATAAAACATGACAAAGTAAAAATAATCAATGTTAGGATTTAATTTTATTGTTCAAAAGAAGAACTTAAGAATAGAAAAATCAAACATGAGGTTTTAAATTAGGGGAGTCCTGTAAATGTGTTTGTGTTGGGAAAAAAATTTACCGCATAATAATAAGATCTCTTCATTTCTATGAATATTGCCAAGCCTATTTCACCATCAGAAATTGCTTGCTCTCAAACCTGTTCTAATCATAGGAGAGAATGTTAAATTAGAAGTAAAGCTGACATGAGAACAACAATAACAACAACATCTGTCAATAAAGCAGGGAGGCCTCATAGGTTCCCTAGAGCTGAAGAAAAGGGGTGTAAATGAGCGCTGTTCCAGAGGGAACCCTCCAATCGGGAGCTCGGGCAACTTATTAATGCAAACATCTTGTCTCACGCAGCGTTTTAAATGTCACAGTCAATTTAAAGCAGGAGTGAGAGGCAGAATTCATTTCATCCCTATGCCTCACCGAGACCCCTGAGCCAAACCCCCGTGTTTGCACACATATCTGTCTCTACTAAACGACAAGAGACAGCTGACGTGCTCGATGGAATGTATCTCGGTACACCGCTCGTGTACAGACAGTAATGACTCGGGCTGAGACAGGTTCTCAACACCGCCTCATCCGCCCTAACGAAACTCCCCACCCACAAGCAGCACTGATCAATTCTGCTTATACTTTCCTTCAAAATTGTTACCAGGCCTAACTGTATTTGAGGCTGTGTGAGGAAATTGACTTTTGTTGTGTTTTCTTGGGTGGAGAAACCTCACCTGTGGTTGTGGACTGCCGGTGCATACTGTGGATAATGGCACAATGTGCATGACTGTAACAATGGGATCAGACAGGTGAGACCATGAGCCAACAGAAGGAGGTGTGATAATTCTCTCTCTTGCTCACTTTCACTCTGTCTCCAGTTATGACGAGTCCTCTCTCTCTCTCACACACACACACACACACACACCTTTCCTTTGCATGTAGGTCAGTGTCTCATCTTCATGGAATTTGTTATGTCCTGTGTAATGGATTATGGCTTAAATTGGGCCATAGCAATCCAGAATAGTGTGCCAGCACCTTCGATTCGATATGTTTGTCAATCCATTCCATTTCCTGTATGCTTGTGTGTTTTGCTTCCAGTATATTCATTTTATTTTTGTTTGTATATCTCAGTCAGAACCTCTTTACAGTTTATTACAGTAAACATTATTTTTCCCTCTAATCAGTAACTCTGACAGAGACAGCATAATTGCCTAGTAAGACACAGTTCTGTAGTCTATAGCAGCATGGGGTGCTGCGTCCTTCAATAAAGCCCCATTCACAGCGCCAGTGTCTTTGTTGCTGCATGTCACTAGTCGATGTACTGGTTGGTCACTTGTAGGCATTCTTAGTACTGGTTGTCCTAGAAACAGTTATGAATGTCAAACATAATAATTTGACATGAATGCAATACAGGATCTCAAGCACATTTTTTCATGTATCTTTTTTGTTTCATATTGAATTAGCTGACAGGATCATGTGAGCTTCATTGTCTTCAATCCTGTTGATAGTCATTGCATCAACTCTGCCATAAATGGAAATGTGTTTTGTCGCTGGATATGCCCACATCTTGTTGCCAAGGCTTGCTTTTGCTCATGTCACCGAATCCTGCCAACTGTCATTGATAGCTGATGAGTTCAGGTCACTTTGTCACTGCAAATGGCTGTTTATTTGCATTAGAAATATAGTAACATTATTGTAAATAACTTTACTGTCACTTTTGATTAATATAATGCATCCTACACTGTTAAAAATAAAGGTTTCAAAAGGATGTTTTCAAAGTGAAGTCATAAAAGAACCATTTTTGGTTCCCCAAAGAAACTTTCAGTGAAGAAACATTTTCTGCAGCGGAATGAAAAGGTTCCATGGGTATTTAAGGTTCTTCGTGGAACCATATGCCATTAAAGAACCTTTATTTTTAAGAGTGTTGGTCAATAAAAGTATTAAGTAGCCTACTTAAAAAAACTGACCCCAATCTTGAAAAATGGACAAGCGTAAGGATTTAAGCGAGTTTGACAGGGGACAAATTGTGATGGCTAGATGACTGTGTCAGACTGTGCATCTCCATCTCCAACTGCAGCTCTTGTGGGATGTTCCCGGTCTGCAGTGGTCAGTATTTATCAAAAGTGGTCCATGAAAGGAACAGTGGTGAACCGGCGACAGGGTCATGGGCGGCCAAGGCTCACTGATGCATGTGGGGAGCGAAAGCTGGCCCGTGTGGTCCGATCCAACAGACGAGCTACTGTAGCTCAAATTGCTCAAGAAGTTAATTACATCACGTGGATGGCCTGGTGCCTGTGCCTCGCTTACTTGGGGAACACATTGCACCGGGATGCACTATGGGAAGAAGGCAAGCCAGCGGAAACAGTATGATGCTTTGAGTAATGTTCTGCTGGGAAACCTTGGGTCCTGCCATCCATGTGGATGTTACTTTGACATGCACCACCTACATAAGCATCATTGCATTGTTTCATGGAAACGGTATTCCCTGGTGGCTGTGGTCTCTTTCAGCAGGATAATGTGCCCTTCAACAAAGCAAAAATAGTTCGGGAATGATTTGAGGAGCACAACAACGAGTTTGAGGTGTTGATTTGGCCTCCAAATTCCCCAGATCTCAATTCAATCGAGCATCTGTGGGATGTGCTGAACAAACAAGTCTGATCCATGGAGGCCCCACCTCGCAACTTACAGGACTTAAAGGATCTGCTGCTAACATCTTGGTGCCAGATACCATAGCACATTCAGGGGTCTAGTGGAGTCAATGCCTCAATGGTTTAGGGCTGTAAAAAGGGGGAACAACACAATAGTAGGAAGGTTGTCATAATGTTATGCCTGATCGGTGTATATATTCTAGAAAAACATGGAAAGATGCTTTCAAATTATTTCATATTATTTGCACAACAAAATAATTGATCTCAAATCAAGGTTCCCAAGGTTCACCTCATTAAGTAACTACATAAATATGTCATCTTTTCTTGTAGGTAATTACAGCGTGCTACAACTCAGGCAGCTGTTATCCATGCAACAGTGGCAAGAGCTAGTTTCAGCAATTAAGCCACTATGGTGACTGTAATCCAAGAAGAGACACAAAGAAATGTGAGAGAAGAAAAAATCCAATCAACACACCATTTAGCACTTAGCTCTTCAGAGGTTTATCATTGTTTCATCTGAATTATCGGCCTTTTACCACTTCTGATATGACAGCAGATTTGTGTTGTGGGTGTCATTGTATAGCTCCACAAATGACGCGCAGATAAGTGGAGGTTGGGAGGACATGTTCTCTGCGACCATGTGTCAGAACCTGCATTGTGTGCAGCTTTATCAGCCACAATGTGATCCCTCTGGCAAGAGAAGACACACAATCACAGTGTACTGACAGTTCAATTTCACACTTCATTATTGGGCTGCAGAGTGGTTGGAGTCACTCAGAGAACTAGCATTGTTTTGCTTCAGTTCTGTGATGCTGTTCATTTTTCTCTCTAAATTGATCTGGAACACAATATTATCCACAAGGCTTTGAAGAATCTATTCCAAAAATAGAGACTCTATGCTTTATTTACGGTGTATGCTTTGACTGTACACCTCTGGAGTAGGTGAGGTAGAGGGGGTTGGTTCTGTATGCTTTATTAACAAGGCACAAGCTAATATGCTATATGTGTCGATATCTTTTGACTAGGTGCAAAAAAAAGTAATACACATTTAAACAAGGTTCTTCAAATGCCTTATTACTAGAATGCAGTCTATCTAGAATTACTAGAATAAAGTCCTCATACATTTTGAAGCCAACACACATTTGATTTTACGTTTTATTTTACAGAAATGGCATAGTACAAATGGACAACGTCCTGTGATGAAGGGCTCCCTTCAGAAATCCTCTATGGCAGGGTTAATTTTGTGTGTGTGTGTGTGTGTGTGTGTGTGTGTGTGTGTGTGTGTGTGTGTGTGTGTGTGTGTGTGTGTGTGTGTGTGTGTGTGTGTGTGTGTGTGTGTGTGTGTGTGTGTGTGTGTGTGTGTTTGTGTGTGTTTGTGTGTGTGTTTGAAGAAAAAAAAAAAATGTATAAAATGCATCTTCAGGGCAAGTTAATAATGTAATATATAAATTAAACACAATATTTAAGCAATAATTAATAAGAATTTGTGATTATTTTATTCAATAATACTACTAGTATAATTCTCTAGCTTTTAACCCTATAAGAAAAAACTAGTGTGCAAAAATTTTGTGAGGGGGAAAAAAACCGTTTTATGATGTAGCCTATTAACATTTCATCCGAGGCTTAGTGAATTTTATAAATGGCCATACACAGTTTATATTTCCATGAACTTATTTCTTCCCGAAATTATTTTATTTTAATGCAAATATTTAAAGGGTTAGCTTACCCAAAAATGTTTACCCTCATGTCGTTCCACACCAGTAAGACCTTCGTTCATCTTCTGAACACAAATTAAGATATTTCTGATGAAATCCAAGATGTATCTGACTCATCCATAGACAGAAATATAATCAACACTTTCAAGGCTCAGAAAGGTTGTAGAGCCATTGTTAAAACAATCGACGTGACTGCATTGGTTCAACCTTAATTTTATAAAGTGCCAAGAATACTTTTTGTGCGCAAAAACAAAACGAAAATAGCTTTATTCATCCATCTCTTTTCTTCCCTGTCATTATCCTTATGCAGGTGACACAGTAAGCACAGTGAAGGCTTCTGTGTTTACGTCAGAATGCCGGCTCAGTATTGGCCAAAGCTGATCATGTGAGCAGCACAATGCATGTGTGTGATTCTGACGCAGGAGCCGGCCAATAATGAGTCGAGTTCTGACGTAGAACCTGGAAGCGCTGGACGTAAATGATGTATCAGAATCCCCGCTAGAAATTTTACGTTCCCAGAACATTCTCAGAACGTCCCCACTGGTGTTGAGTAACGTTCCCAGTATGTTCACAGACGGTCAAGATGTGGAGTTCTTTAAAGGTTTGGGTGGACTTTCAAGGAACATTCAAGACGTTCTATGAACATTTAGGGAACCATACTTTATCTGGAAATGTTCTCAGAACATCCCTTGTCAAAAAATTGAATTGAAAGTTAGAGCTAAATTGACTAATAAAAGTGGCTGTTCAAACTAAAACTATTCTTTCTTAAAGGTCTTACAAAACTACCTTTACAGGTAATTCCTGGATTAATATTATGAAACCTTTTCTTTAAAACACAATCTCTTGCAGTAAGTCATTAGCTGCAGCACATGCATGAGATAATATAACTGCTGTATTACTGCATCAGTAACTACACAGTTACTGTCTTTAAATAAAGCAACATGCAGCAGAACATCAGTGTTTCTGGATCATCACTGACTGAAGCACAGGCTCTACTCTCCAGCACAATGGTGACACACAAATCTCAGATAAGAGAAACAACATTAAACACTAACAGATCTCTCTAGATCTCTGCATCTTCACTTATTACAAACCACTCTGACTTTCTTTCATACATATCTTCTTAATGAGGTGTTGATGTTTTATCAAAATTTATAAATGTCACCATTACAGAGGTAAGCGCTTGCTTTAGTTGGGCTCCTAGCCCTTGACTTTTTGACTTTATTTTTTCTCCAATTGTTATAACTATGATTTCACGTTTAGTGCAATAAAAAATTGTGAGAAAATTAAAATCTGATCAAATGGGATTGGATGCTTGATCATTGATGTGATTTTAAAATCATACTGTGGTCTTATTCACAGATCTTTGAATATTGTATTTTTATTCATGTAGACATCATAATGCATGAGAACCTGTCCTACTTTGATATTATTAAAGTTTTTATCCTTATACATAAATTATTCAGACAGCATTATGTAGATTCACACAGACATCAAGATTCTGCGTATGAACCTCAACAATGGTGACAAAATTTTCAGATAAACTCTGAACATCACAAAACAAGCTACTAAAGTCACAAAAAAATATTTTTTTTAGTGTTGAGGATCATATGCTGATCCATGATGTCTGTGTGAGTCTAAAAGACACCGCTCCAAACTCATAAAACTAAACATAATGTTTAAAAAAAATAAATAAATAAAAAAAGGAGCAAAAAAAATTTTTCTATTAATATAAAACTAACATTTAATACTCAGTTTAGATTTTGGTGATGGCCAATGAATTAAGACACTACATGAGAACTGAATCATCAGCACAAAACAACCAATTTCATATACCTATAACTAATGCATTTTGAAAACACAATTAAAGCAGCCAGAGAAAAGCAAGTGTTAAAATGGCAAGAATCAAGAGCCCATCTAAAACAAATGCTTTCCTCTATAACGGTGACTTCAAACTTTATTATTTTGTATAAAACACCCACACAGGCGGCGACGTTCTGGTGACCTTATGCAAATTTGTCTAAAAGTTCTCTAAAAGTGACAAAAATTTTAAAACTTATGAACATATGGGACATAAAACGTCCTCTTTGGTAATGAAAGTGCTGCAGTTCAAGGTTCCTTATATGATTTTAAGGGGACATTCTATTTTGGTTAATTTTATGCTCACACAAGAACATTATAATGAGGATATTCAGGACATTAACTGAACGTTGCTACATGGTCTTCTGTTGGTCATTTAATAACGTTCCCGATATGAGTTTAGGGGAACGTTTTATTTTGGTTATTTTATGGTCGCCTGAATGTTCCCTGAAGGTCCACCAAATAACGTCCAGAGGTGGGAGGTCCAGGGGTCAGAGAGTATAAGTCCTGCCATATTTTTATTCCACCCACTGAAGCATTAATGAGATAAATAAATGTTTAATTGAGTGATGATTGACCATTATTGAAGACACCTGATGATAACAAGCAGAATCACCAATGGAGAAAATCACAATTTTTAAAGTTACCATCATCAAGGTCAGGGTTTGTTTTAGTTGAGCTCTTGATCCTTGACTTTTTAATGTTAGATTTAATTTGAGCAGTTTTAACTGCATTAAAACCAACCAGACAAGCAAAGTTAAAAGATGATCAGTGGTGTTGGTTATGTTTTCACGTAATCATTATTTAATCTAAATCATTAAACTTATTTAGAGCTTGATTTTAGTTAGATTTACATTATTGATTACAGCAGCTCTGTGATTTTATCAATACAACTTTATTTGTTTATTTATTTATTTTTTTTGAAAGTTTTCCTTATCACCAAAAAAAGGAAGACTTAGTTCAGGCACACACAGACATCAAGAATCAGCGTATGAATCTCAACAGCGGTGACAAGCAACATATTCTGATCAACAGATCAACTCTGAACATTAGAAAACAAGCTACCAAAAAGTCACAGAAAAACAGCAAAAATTATATAGTGAGAATAAAGAAAATTACTAAGACAATTCAGCTCATAATTTATTCATGCAGCAATGCATGATGGGAGGCATGGATGAATTTTGATTGGTGGCACCCAGAATGCATTGCAACATGCTTTATTTTTCTCACCATTGTTGAGATTCACAGACTGACTCTTGATGTCTGTGTGTTTAAATCATATGTGTGTTTTTTTTTTTTTTTTTAAACAGAATTTAAATATATATATATATATATATATTTATATTGTAAAAGTTGAGTCAATAACATAAATTTATCTAAGATTGGGCTCTAAATGAGCTCAGATGAAACAATGATTATGTGAAAACACAGCATCAGGTGTCTTCAATAATGGTCAATCATCACTCAGTTAAACACTTATTTATCTCATTAATGCTTCAGTGGGTGGAATAAAAATATGGCAGGACTTTTACTCTCTGACCCCTGGACTTCCCACCTCTGATAACGTCCCCCAACCCTTAAAAGAACTCCACATCGTGACCGTCTCTAAACGTTCTGGGAACGTTACTGGACAATGTCCTTAATACCAGTGGACGTTCCAAGAATGTTCTGGGAACGTAAAATTTTTAGCGGGACAACCTGTCACCTTGTAACGTTCCCAGAACGTTCAGAGACGGTCACGATGTAGAGTTCTTTTAAGGTTCTGGGAATGTTGATGGGACCATTACAATAGGATGTTCTGATAACTTCCTAAATGTCCTCTTTGTAACATTCTTGCATGAACATAAAATAACCAAAATAGAACGTCCCCCTGAAGTCATACCGGGAACGTTATTAAATGACCAACAGAGGACCATGTGGGAACGTTCTGTTAATGTCCCAAATGTCCTCTTTGTAAAGTTCTTTTTTTGACCATAGAATAACCAAAAGAGAACGTCCCCCTAAAGTCATATAAGGAAACTTAAACTGCAGCGCTTTCATTACCAAAAGAAGACGTTTAAGGAACGTCCCGAATGTTCTGTAAAGGTTCAGAATTTTAATCACCTTTTGAGAACTTTTAGGGAACGTTGCCTTCTATGTGGGACGATACAGAAGAGAAGATATTGTTGAATAAAGTCATTATTTTTGTTTTTGCACACGAAACCATTTTCATCTCTTTCTAAAATTAAAGTTGAACCGCTATAGTCACGCTGACTGTTTTAACAATGTCTTTAGTACCTCTCCAGACCTTGAGAGTGTTGATGATATTGTTGTCTATGAATGAGTCATAAACTTCTCAAATTTCATCAAAAATACCTTAATTTGTGTTCTGAAGATGAAAGGTCTTACAGGCGTGAAACGACATGAGGGTGAGTAATTAATTTTCATTTTTGGGTGAACTAACTCTTTAATGCTATGCTACTAATAGAATAAAACATTTAGATTTACCTCTTTTTCACAAAACAAGATATAAATCTTGTTATTTTTTACTGGGCAACTGTAAAATATTGACCATAAAATTACCATCAGTAAAGTTTCTCTCCTGACAAACAGCTTCCTAAGAGATGTGCTTGATTAAAGCGCACTCTCATTGAACCTTCTTTTTGAAGTTCCTTGAAAGCGCCGACTCCATTTCCAATGCTGTTGGTGATTGGCCAACGAACCCAGCTTAGATCTATCAAGATCAGCTAAATCAAACTTGCTGCACTGAATACTTTGACAGAACAAATCAGACACATTGCTTCAAAAATCTACTGCTGGGTATTTGCATTCATCAGTTAAGGGTTTATCTGAGTTAAAGGTTCATTTGGTACAAGTGTATAATTATAAATCAGAGCTAAAAACATGAATTACGTTTAACATTGGTGGATGATTTGGTTGATTTGCTGGTAGATTATGCTAAAATAGCTTCTTTTTGGGCCAAGTTGGCTAATAGTTAGGAGAGTTACTCTTTAAACCAAACCAAACAACAGTTAAATTTAGCTTAGGATTCATTTAGATAGAGGAGAACCCCCTGTAGCCCTAACTGTTTCATCTTTCCCATTTTAGGGCCCCATTGTTCAGCCATCAAGTGAAGATAAGTGAAACAATGCTAATCACCTGTCAGAGAACAAAAGTACACAGACATCAGAATGCCACTTCTGATAATGGTGGACATCAGACACAGAGTGTCCTCACCCAGCCTCCATATCTACACGTGTGCAGGAGGAAGGAAACAAGAGGATCTTTCTCTGGCTTTTCCTAAAACACATAACAGCAGATTAATCAGCCTGTCTCATCCTAGTAAACAGAAAAAAGTTCCGGTTTCGAGGTAACATCAACAAAAAGAGAGTACAAACTGCTGTCTCAACAGGGAAAGTCCATTGCATTTAGATTATGTAAAGCACATTCAGTAGAAATGAGAAAACCTTTGAACTTTTGAGCAGTTAATCTACATGTATCGTAAAATGTTACCATACCGTATTTCCCAGGTGAAAAAAAAGTACACTTCTATAATGTATTTAAAGTGCTCTATTTTCGCACACTAATTTGTACTTAATATACTAAAAAGTCTTCTTTAGTGCTTCTTAAGATAACCTTAAGAACATCTAAGTGTAATCAAAACATATTTAGCTACCAATTGTAGTACACTATGGGTTCAAATGTAATATAAGTGATATCTAAATATTTTTTTTAAATACAGAGATAGTATATTAAAAGCACATTTTAGTTCATATTTCATGCTGTCTCAAAATAGCACAGTTGAGTACTCTTAGACGTTCTTAAGATTATCTTAAGAAGCACTAAAGAAGAATTTTTAGTATATTAAGTACAAAATTAGTGCACAAAAATAGTGCACTTTATTATAGTATATTATAGAAATGTACTTTTATTCCACCCGGGTTAACATGGAGTACTAAGAATTAATGTTACATGCCATGAATTAATGTTAGATATTGCAAAGTGATATGAAAAAAATCAAACCTTTGATGTCTTCAATTTTTAATGCTTACATGTCTTTTTCCTCCTTCTGCTATCTTTTGCATGTAGTGAAATACATGCAATCACAACCCCCTGTTGCCTTATTTCAGACCTTACAGCCTATTCAACAGAAAGGCACATGAGAGTGATTGTCTGCACTGTGGTAACTGGTCCTAAACTAGTGCTCATTTGTAAGATGGTTGGCTCAGCATTGCTGATCACACACACTAATGAGCAGAGTTGCACATAAACGGTGGACTTTCTTTGTATTTTCTGTGCTGATTTTGGGGGAAAATCTACAGGCAGTATTTAAATATGGTATCTGTTAAACAGTTGAGAGTATTAGATGTTTTTTGCTAGCTGAAAGCATAATCAAATTAGCCAAAATATTTCATAAACAAAGAGGGATGTGTAGAAATTTTTTTTAAATGTTGGAGTTCCATATTTAAAGAGATTTTTGTGTAAGTTCTGCATGCTCAGATTCCTGCAGGCCTGCTAATGAGGTACCAATCAAAGGAGAAATCCTTCAAACAGAATCCAACCTCTGGATAAAGTAAAATCAGGCCATAAGATGACATTTAAAATTATTTTAATTTCAGTGCAGAGTTTCTTAAATTGAGCTCGCTGGTGAACTGGAGTTGTTGGTGTTTTATTTAATGATGTTGTGAGGATTAACATCTAATCCAATCCACAGGTGTCATTTTACCAGATAATTGGCGATGCTATCACCATAATCATAGTAAGTATTAAGGCTGTGTATTGGCAAGGTCTTCACGATATGATACATATCACAACACATGGGTCACAATATGATATATCACAGTATATTGCGACACTTTTTTATATATAGGCCTAAATCAAAAATGTAAAAAAAAAAAAAAAAACTTGCTGTGTATTACCACACGTCCTGATTTTGCTGAGTTAGATGCTTCCTGGGTCAGCATATTTTGTTGATCCTGGAACAACATTCCAGTCTGAAAATTTAGTCTTAACCCTATTCCTAACACTACCCATAAGTTATCCCAAAAATTAGAGGGAAATGATAGATGAATAACACTGATGTGGAAGCACCAATTCATGATTTTAAGCCTAAACTTGACATAATCTGAAAACTTGTCCCTCAAATCTGATTATTTGATTTGAATGTTGTTCCAGGATCAACAAAAATGTTGACCCAGGAACATGTTGAACTCAGCAAAATCAGGTTCTGCGTGCCGTGTACTACCTGGAGTATTCTGGTATGTATATCACATTATATTAATCAGCAGAAAATAAACTTCCATTCTAATTTATTAGCAAAGGTATTTGTATAGCACAACAGTGAACACACTGAAATGTATGAGGTGCATGTTGTGTAACTGATATAATCACATAAGACACATTCAATTCAAACTGACACACTATATTGCCAAAAGTTTTGGGACACCTGCCTTTAATGACATCCCATTCTTAATCATTCTTATAGGTTTAATATGGAACTCACCCTTTGCAGCTATAACAGCCTCAACTCTTCTGGGAAGGCTTTCCACAAGGTTTAAGTGTGTGTTTATGGGAATTTTTGACCATTCTTTTAGAAGTGCAATTGACCCTTTGCCAAGAGTTTGATTTACAAGCAATCTAACCAATCAGAACACCGAATACGCCATTTTGTCCGACAAAGCAGTCAGGAGTTAGAAGATTAGCCTCAGTGGAATTAAACTTTGTGTATGAAAAATTGTGTATATTGACATCTTTCTGCATTTGAAACAACATTCATTCTCATGTTCATTCATGTTTATTTGATGCTATAAATGGATTAGTAGGAAGAGATGATCGGTTTACGAGTTTTCTTGAGCTGAGGCACTACAGCAATCTGTCACAACCATGGTCACGACACATTAAAGAGCTACAAAATGTTTATTGTTTGAATTCCTTAAAAACGACACAGTTTGAAAGCTGTGACTTTGTTTAATATCATAAGTAACCTGGTTTGTCTTTTCTGTCGACATGTTGTCAGTGTCCTCTTTGCTCTGCGATGTATTTTTCACTGCGTGTGGCGTGACAGCGCCAAGGCTTGTCGGACAAAGCAACAGTAACTAAGGGGGGCGGGTCTTTGCGAAGGGTCAATTGTGAGGTCAGGCAGTGATTTTGGCGAGAAGGCCTGGCTCGCAGTCTCCGCTCTATTTCATCCTAAAGGTGTTCTATTGGGTTGAGGTCAGGACTCTGTGAAGGCCAGTCAAGTCAAACTGTTCCCACAAAGTTGGGGGCATGAAATTGTCCAAAATGTCTTAGTATGCTGAAGCATTAAGTGTTCCTTTTACTGGAACTAAGGGTTGCATTGCACTTGGTGATGTAAGGCTTGGATGCAGCTGCTCGGCCATGGAAACCCATTCCATGAAGCTCTCAACACACCATTCTTGAGCTAATCTGAAGGCCACATGTAGTTTGAAGGTCTGTAGCTATTGACTCTGCAGAAAGTTGGCGACTTCTGTGCACTGTGCGCCTCAGCATGCACTGACCCTGCTCTGTGATTTTACGTAGCCTACCACTTCGTGTCTGAGTTGCTGTTGTTCCCAATTGCTTCCACTTTGTTACGATACCACTAACAGTTGACCGTGGAATATTTAGTAGTGAGGAAATTTCACGAATGGACTTATTGCACAGGTGGCAACCTATCACGGTGCCATGCTTGAATTCACTGAGCTCCTGAGAGCAACCCATTCTTTCACAAATGTTTGTAGAAGCAGTCTGCATGCCTAGGTGCTTGATTTTATACACCTGTGGCCATGGAAGTGATTGGAACACCTGAATTCAATGCTTTGGAGGGGTGTCCCAATACTTTTGGCAATATAGTGTATATACGCTACAATAATATGCATAATATATTAACAATAATATATTTTTCTAAAATAAAGTTATCCTTTCATTCAGCAAGGATGCATTAAATTGATCAAAAGTGACAATAAAGGCATTTATAATGTTATAAAAGATTTCTATTTCAAATAAATGCTGTTCTTTTTCTATTTTACTATTTCCTAACATATTTTTGGTGAAATTTTGACATATATTCAGTCTAAATATATTAATTTTGTCCATAATATATAAATATTATAAACTGAAAAACTAATTCCCTCAAACTGTGCTGTTTACAACATACGTTTAGCATATATTTGAAAAATATGATTATATTTTTGCTGTACGGGTTATGATAGGAAATAAAGGAGAACTTTGTGAAAACAAAATATTGGCACAGAAGACTAAATCACTTAGCTCGGAGAGCAAATCACTCTTTGACAAAATCTTCCTTCAATAGAGCAATCTGTGCCAAATACAGTTCAAGAAATGGAAACTAAATGAATTAGCTAAAACTACTCTCCTTTTAAGAGATTTCATCGAACATTTTATTAATGCTCGTCTTTGTACAACTTTAATGTGTTTTAGATATGAGAAGTGTGTTACAAATTGCATGAAGTAGTGTGGTTAGTTTGTATTAAGCATTAGCCTACTGCTGAAGGTCTAGTAGTCAGAGGCAGCTGTTGAAGTGCTGTGGCAAAAGAATTGCAGGGTCGAGTGCACTCTCCAACCAAAGGCTGCACCAAAGTTAATTACCGTAGACTGAAGTTATTTTGTGTTCCCTGTGGGATTTCCTCAGTGCAAAAATAAAGCAGCAACTTGCGAATTCATGCTATTTCCTGGAGCCCTGTACCTTGTATTAAAAGGAACAAAGTCCAGGGAATGTTACCATAGGTTTTCAGCAGTTCCTACTCCTCCTGCTTATTGCAGCCCTTTCGTTTTTTATTTGTGAACAGTATTTTTTAGACTAATCCTCATTATTTTCTCTTTTGTCAAGACAAAGGCTCTGTAGGTCATCGCCCTTTGGCTCTTTTTAAACCTCAGACCTGGTCCTTAGCAGTTCGAAAAAGCAGATACTGGGGCACTTTAAAAAAAAAAAAAAAGGAGGATTACGTCCATTGGCTTTGTAAACCACCAACACCTGAAAAGGCCTTTAAATGGGACAGACTCTGGCTAAAGATTTTCTCATTTTTGCCTTGTTAATTTGAAGATGGATTTAAACATACCTCTTGGATTAATCGACTGAACAGTCTCTAAAGCTTTAAAAATGCCAAGTGCTTAAGGGTAGTCTTCAGACAGCCGGAACCGCACAAGTGTGAAAAGTGATTTTCCTGAGGGACGGAACGGAAATATCCTTATTTGCATTTAGAGAATGCATCAACTTTATGAAATGTTTAGCAACTGTGAAGCAGCGCTTGTGTTGATGTCACAGCACAATTTGGCTTTTAATAGGACCAGAGGCTTAAGCGCGGCATTACATCTTTCCTTCCTCTTGAAATTGTCACTCCGTAATCCCTTGGCAAAGAGTAATGCAGCTAGATTAGTGGGCCAACCCCAGATTTCTGAGCGATCGTCAGAGGACCCACAAAGAGATCGCTGGACCGTCTAGCTCACAGTATATACGTCGCTCTCTGTTTGTTCATTTGAAATATACAGAATGTATAAATGTGATCTGATGAAGACAGAGGCTGTGAAATGTGTTGATTATTAAAGCACAAAACACTTAGGGTTTTAATAACAATGAACAGGCTCTGTCCATCTGGGCCAGCGAGGGGGGGCTGATTAATCCGAAGCTCTGTGCAGTATGAGGGATATTAAGAATGGACAGTTGAAAAAGGACCTGTCTAAATACAATGAAAGCAGAGAGAACTGTTTCTATTTCGCACAAAACAGCTTACGGCTCGAAATATGATTGATTTGATTGCCTTCCGCCCTTCAAATGGTAATTTCCTCAACCCACATGAGATGCCTTTTCAGAATATAAACAAGATTAGATTAGCTCAACACCTCAGCAGAAAATCGCATTCAAAATACTAACGTAATCGACTGTTAATTTGCTTTTCAACAGCTTTTATCACCTGTCAGCATCTTTATCAGTGTAAGACAATCGAGAGGTAATTGATGCTAATGTTAAATATGAAATCAAATATATTGTTAAATAAACAATGAGAATCATTTTGACTGTCATCAACACTGACTTGGTTGTTAATCGTGATTAGAACTGATTATATATTAATTTGTAAAAAATATACAATGTAGATGGGTTTTGTGTGAACTTTGTTCTTCTTATTCTTTTAAGTATTACACATTGCAATAAGGTTCAATTCATTAATATTAGTTAATGCGTTTCTGTCATGACATCTCTCGGGAGATTGGTATGGTAATAGAGATTGGCATGATAATGGATATGGCAATGTTAATGTATTTGGTCTTGGCGGAAAAGATCTGCTATGCTGCTGCTGCTGCAGAGCAAGTACAGAGACTTGCAACTGGCAATATATTCAATAGGCTTGTTCGAGAGGTATCGGCGCTGTGCAGACATCAAAGTACCACGATTTATAATCGCTCTCGTGGTAATTTGATGTCATACGCCAATCGGTCTGCTCAGATGCATCTCGAACAAGCCTATTGCTGTGAGCATAAGCTGTTGCTGCACATGTAACATGCATGATTTAACCACTGTAGCAGATCTATCCAGGTGGAGCTGGGGAAGGTGGAGGGTTTCTGAAAGCGCGCTGCATACTGCTAACAGCAACACTACCGGTATTTGTTTGAATGTTGAGCTGCAGCTCTGATGCATCAGCAACCAATTAGTTGTGCTATGTAGATAATAATACGTTCGCTACCAAATGAGTTAAAGACCTATTAGCCTGTGACTGAACTAGGTAATAGGTATATGAGCAATCAATGAACAACAATTTGTTACAGCACTTATTAATCATGGGTAATATTTAATGAATTTTTTATTATTTAAATCATTAAATTATCGTACATTTAAAATTGTTTTTGTATGATATTTCATATCATTTATATATTTATTTTGTTTCTTCATGTTTGTTTATAAAACATTCATGTTATTTTATATATCTTAAAATATAAAAAAATGTATGTAGAATATGAAGTGTTTGGTATGGTAATGGATTTGACAATTGACAATTGATTTTGACAATACATACACGACCCGCTGCTGTGAGCAAATAAGCAAATAAGCTGTGAGCAGCTGCTGCTGTACAATATAGCGTACATGAATAACCGTAGCAGATCTATACAGGTGGACCTGGGGAAGGTGGAGGGTTTCTGAAGCATGCTGCGCTACTAAGCAATGCTAACTCATGTATTTAAAGATTAAGCACGCAGCTCATTGGCTACTAATACAGCAGGAACCAATCATCTGTGACCTATAGATATTGATGTGATAATTAGCAGGTGTGTTAAAGGACCTATTAGCCTGCGCCATCTAGAGTTTCATGCCAGAACTTTGTATTTATAGTGCTATAACAACATTGTTCATTGTTAGTTTCATCTATGATCAGGTGTTCGACTGAGCTTTTGATGTTTTGTTACGGAAATGCCATAGCTGATCGGTTGATTCTTGTCACACGACCTGCAGTGTGCTTGCGGCATTCTGAGAAGTTGAGAATTGCATGCGCGCCGCGACCGCGTTGATCCCATTATGAGCGCGCCTGCCGCGCGGCTACATTTGAAAATAATAACTGACTTGCACACGGAAAAGACGCAATATGTGAACGGCCCCACAGAACTTCTTAAAGCAAAGCATCGCAAGCGTCTTTTTCTTTTCTGTGAGCACAGCTGTTGCTGTGCACTGCAGTGAAAGAAAGCCACGACTTTTCTCACGCGACCATGCAAGAGACTTACATGAGAAACGTTTAAACCTGCTTGCAAGATTCAATGTGTGCCCGAAACACTTACTGAACTAGAGAGCTGATTGAGAAACACCATCTACGATAAGTCGTTACACCCCTAATACTTATAGTAATTTAGAAATGTGGTAGCATTGGATCTGGACAGGAAGGATAACTCTGGGAGTTGGAAAGGGTGTGTTGCGATTCTGCCTTCTCACATCGCGATACAGGTTCGTGGACCTGCGTATCGTGATTTCGGTTTCATATCGCATATCGTTACAGCCCTATTTATTATACATGAAACATTGCTAATTGCAGTATGGCAAGGTTACCCTGTTTTTTTTTAAGTTTTTATTTGAAAACACACACACACATGTACTTGTATGTCCTTCTTCAACTGTTTAGGCCAGTGTTTGTCTCTTTCGCTCTTGTTTCCCCATTACAGTAGCCCTATAAATGCAACATGACAAAGTCTATTGAGAAGCACGTCTAATACATTTTTCCCCCTGCTGTAGTGATGTTGCCCTGGGTCCTTGGGATCTGCTCTCTTGCTGAGGGTGGAAATCACATTCCAGTGGTGGAGACGGGTCAACCCCTGCGATTTGCCATGCTCAGCAAGAGCGCTCGGGACTACTCTCTTAGGCCTCAAATGACTCACATTTGGATCCTAAGGGGATAGATACTTTACAGTTCCTCTCTTTAACACACCAGCCTTACAGGACATGCAAATAAGATGCCCTTGAAGTTTCCACATTCATTAAAAGAAATTCAGACATTTGCATCCGGAAACATGGAGATACGAAGACTCGGATGTGACAAGAAGTCATCACCATAATTATGTATGTTATACAAAACGCTGTTTGCTTGCACCCCCCCCCCCCCCAACCCCCCAACTTTGAAATGTTGAAGGAATTGCATGACATATCTGGGCTGCTTATTATTTTACATTGCGCCCATTGCTCCTTGACTCTGTCTTGGGTGGTATAAGGTATAAGCCTGAGCCAATATGCTGTTACTGATTTAAAGCGGATTATCGTTTGCTGTCCTAAGCCTCAGTGAAATCCTTTAAAATATTCATATTGGCAGACCTGGATTAGAAAACGAAACAACAGAGGTTTTTTTTTTTAACCATGTAGATTGGTTATATACTGTATATATATATATTTCAATCTGCAAAGCTCATCCGAACAAACTTGCTTGGATGAAACTCAGCTTCTTTACAATCTCCATGATATTTTCATAGTTAATGAGTGATGGAGTGTGTGTCGTAGTATGCTAGATTAGATAGCACTTAATGCAACATAAACATAAACATCTGCTGAGTGATTGGCTGTTAACTTAGAGCATGTGTGCTATCCATCCGTCCTCTTTCACCACATTTATACTCATCTTCACATTACAGCCGTAATCTCCGTTAGCATGAGACTGGAGACAGCAAGAATGTTTTTCTTTTTTTTTAGTGTCGGTTTATTGGATTCAAAACCATTTGTGTTATTATCAGTAGTCTATAAACAGTATATATATGACAGAATATATATTTTCTTTAGTATATAGTATATACTTTAGTATATATATTTTCTTTAATTCACATGAAGGTATACAGCTTTATCAGTGTATGACTGAATATATGCACTTTTCCCCATTTTTTCCATTTTTATACACACATACAAGCATTTATAGATTTATTCACGCTGACTTGAGCAAGACTTTCTGCTTTGTCAGCAGTCAAGTGGAATGTGCATCAGCCATGTCAAAGAATACATTTAGGTCATGTCAGGATTTCATCAGTTAGAATTCAGCTGGTGTGTGTAAACACATGCCATTTTCAGAGTCAAGCATCATGCCTGTAAGCGCACTTGTCACATTCCTGGTAACTCAAATTTTTGGTGTGGTTTTGGTCATTCTTTTTTCAAATTTTCAAGTCAATTTTTAGAATGTCTTCTGATGTTGTGAAATGTCTCAGAGTCTTGTGAGCAAAGCAATAAATATTACACATCATTGAAGTCTGTTTCTAAGTGCTGAGTCATAAATCTATTTAAACAATAACTTTATTCTGTGCCCCCACTAACAGACCCACTAATGAGGCATCATCAGCCCTAGAGGAATTCTCATTGTGTTTAGGAGTTGTTGGAGTCAACAGGAAGGAGCCTTGCTTTGTTAAAGTGTGACCAGGTTTCATGGGGTGTCTGACAGATGACTGAACGTGGTATGTGGCTTTTGACTTTAGGGCTTGACTTTTAATGCATAGCTAGCTATTTATGTTATCAAAACAAGTCAATTCACAAGTTCTATCTAATCCAAAGGTTTCAAACTACCAATCCATTGGGCTGAATTGACATTTTTGTATGTGCCTTCAAGCATTAGTTTATCTTTAAACACATAGCAAATAATTCAGTTTTTACTTTCTGCATTTAGGTTTGGCATTTAATGTTATCTCTAGTTTTCTATCAGGATTGTTAAGCTGTAGCCTATATCTGATTAGTGGTACACTGGAAAAAAAAAGTAGTATTAACTTCACTAAAAAAAAAAAAAAAAAAAAAAAAAAATCACTCAGAAATGTATCAGTTTCATGAATAATTGCAAAGAAACAGTAAGTAACTTAAGTACAAAGATGCAAACATGCTCCAATAATCTTTGTTTTATTTACGACTTTTTTTTTTTGTATGAAAAAAATATGTATTTTTTTATGTTGTATGTATGAATTTTACAACATGATTTGTAGGCATTGAACACTTTTTTTTCACATACCCATTTACACCTGGTATTTGAATTTTTCACTTTTGTCCACTTTCAATCACTTCTGTCCTGTTTTCTTTGAGGGGAGGGTCTATGGGCAGGTAAATATGGGTTTTTTCAGATCGTTAGATCTAATGGACAAAATAAGCTTGCGCAGTTTATATATGAATGCACCTATGATGACAGAAAAAAAACTCACGGACAGCAGCAGTTTTGTCAGCTGAATGTGGTGTGTGTTAGAAATCAGGAATGGTGAGAGAACATTGTGCTAGGTACATTTTTTGTCTTCAAACCAAACTTGGGTCTTCAGCTGACGAAGTCTAAATCCCATCTGGCCAGCACACTTTCCATAATGTTTACACATTAAAGGTGCTCTGTGTAGGTTTTTGACTGTACTAAAGCATAAAAAATAAATATGTTTGCAGATATTTATTAAACATGCTGAGTTCACATACTCGTTTCTCTGAAAACCATTGCTACAGCCAGTTATTTTAAAGGTGCCCTAGAACTAGTTTTAACAAAATGTAATATAAGTCTAAGGTGTCCCCTGAATGTGTCTGTGAAGTTTCAGCTCAAAATCCCCCACAGATTTTTTTTATAAATTTTTCAACTGCCTATTTTCAGCCATAATTACATATGCACCGATTTAGTGCGCGGCCCCTTTAATTCTGGCGCTCCCCCCGCCCACAAGCTCTAGATTGCCTTATACAGCATTTAAACAAAGTTCACACAGCTAATATAACCCTCAAAATGGATCTTTACAAAGTGTTCATCATGCATACTGCATGCATGCATCGATTCCAGTGAGTACAGTATTTATTTGGATGTTTACATTTGACTCTAAATGAGTTTGAGGCTATGCTCAGTGGCTAAAGCCAAAATTACACACTGTTGGAGAGACTTATAAAGAATGAAGATGTGTTTATGAATTATACAGACTGTAAGTGTTTAAAAATGAAAATAGCAACGGCTCTTGTCTCTGTGAATACAGTAATAAACAATGGTAACTTTAACCACATGTAACAGTACATTAGCAACATGCTAATGAAACCTTTAGAAAGACAATTTACAAATATCACTAAAAGTAGCATGATATCAACTTTTATACAACTAATTTTTCATTCGATGGCACCTTTAATTTGAAATTTGCGTTCTGTGTTGAAATTTCTGTTTTTGTTTTGGTCTGTGCAAGACCGCATGTTGCCAATTTACCCAATAGTATTTTGCCTCCCTGGGTTACCAGTTGGCAGAAAACACATACAGTGAATTGCAGCCATGGAAGCCAGTGAACAAACTGGGTCAGAGATCGCAGATTCTACCCAACCTAAAAAGCCTCAGCATCCATCTAAAAATCTTTATGAATGGGAGCATATTAAAATGTGATCTCAACATAAATCATCATAAATCAATAAATCAACTAATTATCTTACAGTGTGTAAGTCTTCTCGCCTTCCAATGTCAGTTGAGCTCGCTCCTGTTGCATATCTTCAAACTGGCAACCCATGAGAGCGTTCGAGTCTGAGGAAGAGGGGGCGGGGCAAAAAATATTTTGAATTTGGACTGCAGTACCCATTTCAACCACTAGCTGTCATTCTTACATAAAGCACCTTCAAGTCAAGCGTTATTCGAACACATTCAATCACATGAGCATTTCCACTATGAAAGCAATCTGGTCGAATGTGTTTTCGACTACCTCTGGAAGTGGTTGAAAGTGGAAAAAAAAAAAATGTTTTAGACCCTGTTTACACCTGTATTTAGTGTCATCCACTTGTGATCCGATCTATCAAAACGCATCTTAATACCAGGTGTAAACAGGGCCTACGTTGATTTTTAGTTAGAGTTACGTTGGATGTACGTACTTACGTACTAATATATATATATATATATATATATATATATATATATATATATTTATTTATTTATTTTTTTATTCCTTTAAGTTTTAATGTTAATAGAATGAAATAGTTGTGATTAATCTCATGATTTCTGAAAGTGAATATCAGAGTAGAAAATGTGTGACTTCGACAGCCCTAAAAATACATTTTGGCCCCTGGACCCAAGTTTGAAAAAGTCTTGTTGACAGCAAGAAACAAGTTTCCACACACATGCTAGTTTGTAAGCTACTATATAAATGTGCCCATAACTTAGATAAAAGTTATGGTTGTAAAACATTTGTATTTGCTTTCAACTGTTCAGCTATTGCCCCCAGGTCTTTGGAGTTTGTAACCGCTGATCTAATACTTCATTATGGTAGTGTATGAGTAAACTGATTTGGCTTGCTGTCCATAATAGAGGGCTAAAGCTCTAAGTTTCCCCCGTGGACTACATAATTTAATATTCAGTAGAAATACTGCAAAATAAAGTATGCCGGAGAATAATTGTCAGTGGAGTGAGCTGAGCAGCTGCTTATATATACTTATGATTGACAGGACTAGATAAACATGCTTCTCACAAACTTTCATTTAGAGCTCCATTAAATGCTAGGCCAAGAACATAACATAATAGTTAAAATAGATGTAAACAAAAGAAATCTTCTGATGCATTTCCTTTATTGTGGAGAACAGCTGCTTCTAGAGTTCATACATCAACAGGGTTGGGGGGTAACGGAATACATGTAACGGCGTTATGTCAAAAAACATAGTAATCAGATTACATTTTGAAAAAAGGGGGATACTATCAGGATTACAATTGTTTCATTTAAAACTAAATAAATCATTATTTTGCCATAATAACACATATTAAGCTGCTTGATTATATAGTGTATATATATATATATATATATATATATATATATATATATATATATATATATATATATATATATATGTAACATTATATATATTCAGGGCTGTGTATTCCCAAGTTGTGGAAATGAGACATGATTTAAACTAAGCAATCATGTCTTAGTTTAAATCAAGTTCAAGAATATATATATATATATATATATATATATATATATATATATATATATATATATATATATATATATATATATATATATATATATATATATATATTAAAACTAAGCAATCATGTCTCATTTCCACAACTTGGGAATACACAGCTCTGAATATATATTCAGGGCTGTGTATTTATAGGTTTTAAAAGTAACCAAAATGCTAAACATTAAAATTAAAGCAGAACAAACATTAACAGAAATGTTTGATCCAAGCTTGTTCAGTTTGTTTATGATCTGATGTGACTTTTATATTTTTAAGCTCTAAACAACAACGATAATTATATTGCAATAGATAATTTATCATATTTGTAAAATATTTTTTATTGTTGAGACCCATTCAAAAGTATGGAATGTGTAACATTTAAAAACTTGCAGAAATTGAGAAGAAATAATTACATTTAAATTTAAAAATGCATTTTATTTATAGTAAAGTTGATCCCCCCAAATATTACATTACTTTCATATTGTGGTACTTGGATTACGTTACTGAATGCTTTTTTTATGAAGTATTTTGTAACTGTAAAGGAATACATTTTTAAAGTAACCCTCCCAAGCCTGTACATCAATAATTCTTCTATCACTAGTCAGAAAAGTGCTAAAGTATCATAGTGCAAAAGAAGTCAGATGGGGTCTTGAGGGGGTTTTGATTCTCAGCAGAAAAAATATATGGATGGTAAAACTTCAATGTAAAATGGTAGACTTCATGCCCACAACAGCTTCACGGGGTCAATAGATTTATGACACCAAGTCAGAGTCTTTGAAAAATGAACCAAAAAGCTTGTTCTCCATCTCACATAACAGGTTCAGGTTTCTGAAGACTTAAAGGGATAGTTCACTCAAAAAACTGTACTCACCCTCATGTTGTTCCAATATGACTGTCTTTGTTCAGTGGAACACAAAAGGAGATGTAAAATGACAGCGTCAGTCATCATTCACTTTCATTGTATAGAAAAAAAGATGAAAGTGAATGATGACTAAGGCTGTCAGTCCCTAATATTCTGACTAACAACTCTTTTTTGAGCTCCGAAGAAAAGAAAGTTTAAAATAACATGAATGTGTTGAGTACATTTTGGTAAACGCAAGTGAAATTTCTTAGTTTTCATTTAAATGTATTTATTTACTTTAAATTGCCTCTGCCTTTTTCCTTTACTGCCAAAAATAGATTCATGATAAACTGAATCAAAGTAGAGTTATTAGTAGTGACCCAAATCTCCGAACAGACGCGACGATATCAAATAACACAGGCTTAATTTTCCAAAATACTTTCCCATCCCTTAATGTACATGATCCCTCTCAGTCACCGCGCTAGAGTGACAGCCAATCAGCGGCTCTGTCGCTTAGACCGCACGAGATTTCAGAGAGAGAGAGAGAGAGAAGGAGAGAGAGAGAAGGAGAGCGCAAGCGGTGATGCTCCGCACAGGGAGGGGAGGGGAGAGATAGACACAGGCAGTCCACACAGTACAGTGTCTTCACAGCGCTCAGAGGATACACATCGAAACCAGGACTACTCTCGACTCCTCAGCACTGAGGTGAGTGAAGGAAATTAACTCTACTTATCTCATTTTTGCGTTTAATGTAACGGCTCTGCATTGAATATTCACGCGCCATCTGACCCCAACAGTTTTGCTTTTGCTGTAGACTGACTTTCGTGGATGCGCGTGGATCATGGCTGTCAAAATTGACCGGGATACTTTTTTGCAAACTAGTAAGCTAGGCTACATATAAGTGATATGTATCATGATAGTAGCAAAACATTTGTACCATATTATTTCTACGTTTTTATAGTTTATGGATTATTTTGTCAGTTATTTTTCAGAGCGCGTGAGTTTTATACGCCTCCTTATAATAGGCCTATATTGCACTCGATAATGTTATTTACTATTGTTTTTAACAGGCTAGTCTAATGCAAAATGTTAATATGATTTCTTGAGGAAAGTTCGGGCTCCTGTAGATTTTCTATGAGCTCCAACCGAGCTACAGTACTGTAAAAATTGTTATCATCTTTCCATCCGCCCATTTAAATTGTCAAAGTAATAACTTTTTCATAATATAATTATGGTTTCAACTTGATTTTCTTCACCAGTAATTACATTCAAAGTGGTGAAAGGTGCAGTGAAGGTTGTGACATGACGGTTTTACTCAACTAGCTATTAAACTTAATTTTTCAGTTTTAGTGGGTTGACATTTTGTGCTGTGTAGTCTATTCACTGTCCATCTCTTGTGTGGAGTGGCAGAAAGTAATGTCCTTAGTTATTTTAATTTCAAGGTCTTTAATACAGAGGTGATAACACCAAACATTGATTGTATTTTTTTGCAAGTATGTACAACGTCTATTTATTTTTTATCAGTACTTGTTATATTACAGGTTACATTTCATGACAGAGTCTGTCTGTGACTGTGCTGTTTCTTGACCCCTCAGTTAAAAGTTGTTAAATATTAAAAATGTAATAGTTAATTTTTAAATTGTGATTATTTATATATATATATATATATATATATATATATATATATATATATATATATATATATATATATGTATCAGTTAAGCAAAACTAAAAAATCTCTATATAGTACAATCTCTCTAAAAAAAATAATAATAATGATTAAAAATATATATATATATCCTTGTCCAGTAATAATGGATGACTGAAAAAGTAATGGAGTAGTCATGGAAATTCAGTGATCAAAAGGTGTGGGAACATGTTCAGACTGTAGCTCTGTTTGAGGCCTTTTTATGTCGGGCACCTGTAGATTTCTGTGTGGATTAATTAAAGTTGTCCTTTTATTATGTAAATTATTCATAAATTCCAGGACTTCTCCTTCAGATTTTATTCAGGTGAAGAACCAGTAGTTGCAAACCTTTCTAAAATCTGAGATTTTTTTTTTTTTTTTGATTTTTTTTTTTGGTACAAGTATAATACGATATTAATATTTGTACTTTCCAGTTTTTGCGGCAATGCAGTTTTTAATCCACTAAATTACTGGATTTGTCACACTGTAATATATCTTTGTCTGGCAAATACTGGTTGAACAACTGAGGTCTTCAGATATCAGGTTGTTTCTAATTTGTTCTACTCATACTTTTAGGCCATATACTGTATGTAACAAACAGTACACCTCAAAGATAAGGTCATTTTTGATAGTTCTAATGTGAAGAATATTTTTGAGAAGTAATGAGGAATCTGGTAGATGGGTTTATTCAAGTTGATGTTTGTATATAACATAAAATGAAAGCAAAGATATGCAAGTTTCAGTTCTGTTCTCCTTTTTTTAATGTTAAACATGGGTCTTTTAAGAGATAATGGGAAGTAATATAGTTGCCTACAACAGCTTTTTAAAATACAAACTTATCATTCAAATGTTAGCATATTGAGAAATATGTCACCTAATAATCAAAGCATTAGAAAATGCTTGCAGTTCTGTTCGGGTTCAGATATAGATTGCCAAATTGTACATTGATAGAGATAGTAAGGCCATATGACCTTTGACTTCTTTGACAACAAGCCACATTGCAATTGGATGGAGAATAAAGCACATTTAAGTTGTTTTTTGTCATGGCCATTTTAATTAAACCTGAGAGGCTGTCTGAGAGGTTTATTATTTATTTAAAAACACAAAACAATAAAAGCATTTTAATGTCAATTGTCGTAGTTGTCATGTTACATTCAAACAAACAGATTTTAAAATATAATGTTCTAACAAACGATAGAATTCTTCTTTGATCAAAAGTGTTTTACACTTTGACAGTCTTAATAGTTTGAGAGTTTTGAGTTCTCAGATTGTGAGAAAGCCTGTATGCAAATGTTTCAGTAGGCTCTGTATGATAATTAGATCAGAGCTATCTGTCACCTGACATGACAATGGCCCAGTAAAAGCTGTGTTTGCTCGCAGGAGATGAAGCAGGATAACATTGATTAGCACATGCACATGATTAATTTCACCCAAGAGTGATTTATGTACCTCCATCATGCTTTTACCTCAATAATAGAATACCACATAAATATCGCCAAAAATTAAGTACTTTCAGATCAAAAAAAAAAAAAAAAAAACCTCAAAAAAGCTCTGGACTGGAGTTTGAGCCTATTTTTCGTATATATGGGTAATTTGCTGTTCTGATGTGTAGAACACTTCTAAAATCAATAGAACAGTGTTTATCTACACCCGCTTTAGTCCAATACGAGGCGATTGATTTTCTTTACCAATTCATCGTCCGCTATCTGTTTTCAGTTTCCTGGCTTGTTCGTGTTTCATTCTTGTTGTTTGCTAATTCGTATGGATGGTAATGGAGGGGAGGGTGGACGAATGAAACAATGTCTCAAGTGAATTTTTAAATGGGCTCACAAAGGAAAAAAATGTTGTTCTCCATTTCTGTCTATGATAATAAGTTTACATCTTCCAGCAGGGTGTTGTTATTTTCTTTCATCCACATGTCCCTATTGGAAATAGCCTTGGTGTATGAAAGCTCTGGACGTCCTCCATAGATACTCCACACATCAGTCAGTGTGTAAGATGACAGGGCAGATCACAGAGAGTGCGAGTTGGAGGGAATTTGGGGGGGAAAAATAGCATTGATAATGATGAAAAGCAAACTTGAAACGGAATTCGCTATGCACAATGAATATTTCTGCCATTCAGGCGGGTGCTTCAGAATAAATAAGGATTGCTTGCTTTCTTTGTGCTGAGTGCAGTGTGAAATAGGGATGCTGATGACAGAGACACCATGCTGGCGGTCTTGCCATGGCTGTGTTTATGTAAGATGATTTATTCAGTCAGCACATGACTGCTCTGAATGTGACCTGTGACTCTCTCCATCTTAATCACAGTGACCCTGGTGAATTAGGTAAACTTCAGTTCAACTCTGAATCTTCTGAGTGTGTGTACGGTTAATCAAAAGGGTGGGGCACTTTTTGAATTAAAGGGATAGTTCACCCAAAAATGTAAATTACCCCATGATTTACTCACCCTCAAGCCATCCTAGGCGTATATGACTTTCGTCTTTCAGACGAATACAATTGGAGTTATATTAAATAATGTCCTGGCTCTTCCAAGTTTTATACTGGCAGTCAATAGAGAATGAGATTTTGAAGCCCAAAAATGTGCAACAATCCATCATTAAAGATATCCACACGGCTCAAGGGGGTTAATAAATGCCTTCTGAAGCAAAGCAATGCACTTGTGTAAGAAAAATATCCATATTTAAAATTTTTAAAATGAAAATAACTAGCTTCTAAAATGACCATACGCATCGATTTAATGGCGAAAGAGTGAACTCGGACCCGATGCATTGACGAATGTGGAAGCGAGCAAACCAAGCAAAACAAAACACAGCTCACGAATTAGAAGTCTAAAAAGAGAAATATTGGAGGATTTCGATATAATAAAGAGGAGCTTGAGTTTGCTGCCCAGCCCTATTTGTTTGAATCATCGCGTCTGGGGTAACGCTTTTGGCGCAAGTCGACGTGCATATGACCGTCTGCCAGAAGCTAGTTATTTTACTTTTTAAAGTTTTAAATATAGATATTTTTCTTACACAAATGCATCTCTTCTCTTCAGAAGGCCTTTGTAAACCCCCTGGAGCCATGTGGATTTCTTTTATGATGGGTTGTTGCACTTTTTTAGGCTTCAAAATCTCATCCTCAATTCACTGCCATTATAAAGCTTCACAGCAAAATCTCCAGAGTTAAATCAACTCTGCTCAGAGTACATATGGTCCCTCTCTAAATAGTGTTAAAATAACAGTGAAGCAGAGTTATAGTTAATGAGATAATTAAGTGTTTAATTAAGTGATGATTGTGCATTAGTGATGAACACCTGCTGTTAACAAGCAGAATCAATGAAGAGAAACACAAGAACTACAACTGACTTCAGTCAGTTGCTTAATTAATTGCTTAATTATCTCATTAACTTTAACTCTGCTTCAGTGTTACTTTAACACTATATAGAGAGGGACCATATGTACTCTGAGCAGAGTTGATTTAACTCTGGGGATTTTACTGTGTTGGAAAAACCAGGACATTATTTAATATAACTCAGATTGTACTCATCAGAAAGAAGAAAGTCATATACACCTAGGATGGCTTGAGGGGCACTTTTGGGTGAACTATTCCTTTAAACTAAGGATCCTTCAGTTATTAATGTTAAGATTTTTTAGATGATTGCTTTGATAAAGCATCATTATTAGCACAGAAATGCAGCTCAAATTTGTTTTCACGAGTCTGGAGATCCTTTAATCATTAGTTTTTTTTTATTATTTGTGTTTGAAGTGACTTTTTATTCATGTTTGTAGTGGTTTGCTCAGCTCGGCTGTCTCTGCTGATGTGATCTGCTCTGGCTGGTACATGTCGAAGCGGAGTTCTCCACCCAAGTACGCAGAGATACATGAATCTGCTACATCAATTTTTTATAGTCATATAAAAGACATCTCTTACTGTCTCCAGATGTCCACCATGTTACACTAGGAGGGAACAAGTCCCATGTGCATGGAAATTTGCGTGTGTCTAATCATCTGGTGGCTGGTGTTTGAAATACAGCCCACTGAACTCCATAGCGCTCTTTGTGTAGCGATGTATCTCCTTCAGCGTAGCCTCTTGTAATACAGCCTAGATTTGCATAACTGAGAAGCTCCCTCCCTTTGGAAGTTGAAACTGTGTCCACAATATGTGGCGGCACCTAATTACTCACCAGAGCTGAGTTGTCAAAAATTGGCTATCTGCGCAGGCAGCATCCAATCATGTAGTCCACTTTCAGGCACAATAATAGGCCTAATGTCATTAATGTTCCTCTCAGTTGTCATGGTTCTTTCAATTGATTGCTTTCTCTTATTACGTGCGAGTCAGTCCAAAATGAGGAAGAATGTATTACAGCTCTCCAATTTTCAAACCTGCCCTGGACGTGTGTGATATGAATTACACCATCACCGAAAATGTCCATTCTGTTGAGGAATCGCAGTTGTCTCAAACCTAGATTGGTCAGACAATCTAGCCTGGATATTTTCTGCCGGTGACATCTCACACGAAACTGCGATTACTGATATGTTTACCCTTGGAAAAACAAACTATCATACAAGCAGCATGGCCCAAAAGCAAATAGTTATTACCTGGAAGACGACACAGTCAGAATGTGGTCACATAAAGGGCACAAGCCCCAAGAGCAAAGTGCAAGAAATACAAGCCACATACAGATTACTGTATGGCTGATGTATTTAATGGCAAATAAGGTACAGTCTGTTATGGAAAGAATAAACAAATTTATTTTGTAAAAGAAGTAGGTATGCACAATATCTTGGTACTTAATCAGTTATCGGCTTATTTTTATTCAATTACATTTTTAATTATGAGCTTATCAGTTATTTTTTAACTAATTATCTTTTGAAATTGGATATTTAATTGTGCATCTCCTATTTTTTATTTATTTTTTTATTCACTTTAAGCTAATCTTCAATAAATCTGTAAATATATTTTATAGGCTATCCATTTTTAATATTAATTGTAATACACAATATGAATGAATTCACTTAAAATGATTGATATGTTTTTATTTTTTATTATTTTAATTAATTTAGACAAACTATAGTAGAATTAATATCAGACATTTATTGTTTATCGTCAACTCCATAACATAAAAAATAATCAGCTTATCGATTATGTTTTTAATTGGTTGATATTAAATATTTGATTGTGCATACTAATTTCTCATATTTCTTCATTTAGATTAACTCTGCCATAATTTAATACTCACTTAAAATTAACCTTTTAAATTAGTGTTAAATGTTTTTCAGTTTTCATATTCATTATAATATACAATATTAATATATTCAGTTGTAGCTTTTATTTTTTTTAACTTATCTAGATAAACTATTATTGCATTTTAATATCATGCATTTACTGTTTATAGTCCATAACATTTAAAAAAAAAAATCTTATCGTATATGGCTTATCGTACTGTATCAGTATTGACAAATCCAGGGCCGGCAAAGTTCAGCTTTTCCACCGTTGCTTTTTTTCTTTGGGCAAAGAAAGAAAGCAAAAAAAAAAAAAAAGAAAGAAAGAAAGAAAGAAAATAAGTCAGTTTTAATCAACAGCCTTTAACCTTTGCTCTCTGCTTGCCTTCAGCATATACGTCGGCTTTTAATTCAAAGAATTTTCCAGTTGCGACTCACAGGGTTTATTTATTTGTGGTCACAGAACATTGGGATTTTCAATTGTATTGTTGTGCTTGTTAATGTCAATAAATGTCATTATTGATTATTTCTGTTGATATATATATATATATATATATATATATATATATATATATATTTCATTCCTTGTCATGTGGGGCCTGAACTATATCAACAAAGATGCAGAATCAAATGTCAAAGTATGTTGTGATTGCAATCAAGATGACTTTGTGTGACCTTTTGAAATGGAAGCATTGTTACCTTGATTGTAAAAATCCTGTCTTCCTCAAAGCAAGGGTTAGAGGCATAAAACAACACAATGAATTACGACCTAGTCAAGAACGGTTCCATTTAGATACCTTCATGTAAATCACAGCCGTAAATTGAAACGTAGTCTGGGGGTTAAACAACCACGTCGCAGTCTCTCTGAAACACAGGTCTCTTGTGTTTACCAAGGTAAAGGTGCCACACTTACAAGATGTTTTGAGTCTGAGGATGAGTTAATGGCATTGTCAAGTTGTAAAAGGGCCTTAGGGGTAGAACACACAATAAATATCAACTACGATACGAGAAAGAGTCTGTTTGACTTTGACAGCCTCTGCAAACTCTATTAACAACATGTTTGTGATTTGCGTATTTGTCAGTTGTGGAAGTGACAAGTAAACAAGCACGCATGTAAACGTGCATGCACAAAACAACCAGACGCAGAGACATTTGCATTGCAATGGGAGCTGCATTCCAGGGCTGAATCACAATGCTGAAGGGAGGCTGCTGTCTCGTAGGCTCCCGTGGAGCTCTTTACACAGGCCGTAAAACTGCGGTTCCCACGGCTTCTCTTCTGCCTCGTGAGGGGAACCCTAAACAAACACCTCACAATGCTGTTATGGGATTACGGGGGAACCTTTCCAGCTCCACTGTAAACGCCAGGGCCACACTGACACAAAGGTTAACAGGTGTTTTGTGCTATCTATTTGAACAGTCTGCACCAGTTGACAAAGGAAGGACAAGCTGCAGTCTATCACGCGATGCTCTCATGAGCAAATGAATGGTATGCTGCTAAATGGGGATTTGAGGCACATTTGATTTTAGCAGGTTTGGCTAAATTGCTTTAATTCACCACACAGTACGGTCTGCTCTAGGCAATTTGTGCGGCAAAAACACACGCTTTCACCGTCTTTATGGCCGACCAGGAAAAGCAGATTCTAAGTCAGTGGTACAACATTGCTTCCAGATCACATTATGGCCTCTCTCGTTACGTAATTAAGAGGACCCATCTGGTACGGGCAGCGCTCCCTGACACTAATTGTGTTGGTGTGCACATGGCCATCCCATTGAGCAAAAAAAGACCTCCAACATTTGAATCCATTATCTCCTACTGTTCAGATTAAGGCGCACATGTTTCCAGGGAGATTATGGTGGAGGGTTGGGGGACGCCTGTGTCTTGTAGGGTCGAGACTTGAGGATTAAGTCTATGGTGTTGGTTAAGCACTTCCAGCAATCTAGTCACATGCCGGGAGTATGTTACAATGTGCTGTGTTATAACAAGAGACTCCTTTTATGCGTGTGTGTAGGGATAATCGGTTTGTACCGATATTCATACTTTTCATACTTTTTGACTTAATCAGTTAGGGGGTTCTTTAACATTGGGTCTGTTTGGCAAGTCTCTAAAGAATAGCACCCAATAATAGGTAATGTAATTTTAATGTAATATTTGGATGATAATAATAATTATTATTGTTATTATTATTATTATCATAATTACTGTTGTTATTGTTAGCTAAATAATGTGCAGTATATTTTATAATAATAATTATTCGTATTGCAAATTAAAATAAAAGATACAAATAATAATAAAAAGTGATTTAATGTTTTTGTTATAATTAACAGCACACTCATATTAATTATATTTTATCATAATAATAATTATAATAAAAATAATAATGCATATGTTGTAGACTTAGATCATTTGTGTCAAATAGCAGAAATAAAATGTCATTTCAAATTTAGTTTGGAATATCAGTCATCGGATACTTAATTCTTAAAGTCCCCCTGTGGTGAAAATCAAATTTTTAATCTTGTTTATATGTCTATATGGTGTTTTTAATATGCTTTAAAACAAACCATGTGCAAATTCATAAGTCAGCACCATTGCTGAGTATTTTCTCTTTAAAATGCAGTGATCTAAAGACAGTTCAAAAAGTTCAGTTTGAAAAACACTGGTGTTTCTTACATCACAAACTACCTTGCAACCAATCACGTCAATGTGCCGGCGGGCTTTAGCATATCATTAACTATGACCGCTCTGAAGCAGGGGAGTCTGAAGAGAAGGTTATCCTGGTATATTTTTCTGTTAATATGAAACATTTTGTAGATTTAGCAATATGGCGGGTGTATGATGCATATTACGATTTTATGATGAATATGCCTTCAAAGTGTTTCTAAGGATACCAACCAATTTTTAGAAGACTGCTGTCAGACTCGCAAACAGGAACATGATTTTTATAACATTAGCAATACATTATTATCTGTTTGACAACGTAGTCAAGCAAAATTCTAATCATATAAATTACCGTTATGTGTCCGACGTTGTAAAGAGCGATACCATTGTGCAGCATTTACATTAGTAAGTTGACCGCGTGGATTTCCAAGGTCGTGCGAATGAGTGGAGACAGTGCTAATTAGCATATTCATAGATTTGTGCATACTAAATGAAGCTAGGGTGTAGAGATACATTTAAGCTATTTTAAGGCAGTTTTTTTCACAGTAGAAAAAACAAAAAACATTCAAATATGTCATTTTGGTGATCAAGGATGTTTTAAGGGATAAAATTATTGACTACAGGGGGACTTTAACATTAAAATAATCCATCAGTATCGATCATAAAAACAGCATATCAATCGATCGTGTGCTGTCATATGACACTCCAGTCCTTTTGGTTGTATCAGCTGCAAAAACAGCACAGTATTTACCTGCTTACCATTACTGATTTATTTCACATCTTAGCCTTTTTGCCATCAGTTAAACGTGTTATTGCATTTAAACTTCAAGTGATGTGTATAAATAGCCCTGGCAAATGTAGGCTAGGTCAGATATGAGAAAAAACGTATGTCTAAAATGAATAAATCAATCATCGCTTACAGCCGAGCTAGAGTGTTGCAGGATAAGTGATACCTTAGCATTCGAAAACCCAGCTGTCTAGACAGCCCTTTTCCCCCCAAACAGACAAATCAATATATATTGATTACCCGCTATGCCCTGGGGAATGACACGGATACGCTGTTTGGCAGGCAAGTGCACCGAACAGACCGAAGAGGAGCTCGAATCTGTTTAAGTGTGCCACCCTGACTGAATTTGTGTTCACCTGATCTCGACTTTGCCTCTCATGCACTGTTGCTCAGCGGTAGGAAGAGAACCGCAATCAAACATGGCACATGTCTCCTACCATTTGCTTGAGCGAAATGAGTACTAGCTGGAGAGTTTTCTCTTAGTGTTTTCACTAAGATGTGATGTAGCCAGAAGCTACATGAGAATTTTTCTTAGCAGAGGCAAAAAATAAATAAATAAAAACAGATTCTCACAGCTCAGAGAAATCAAACATTTATGCTATCGCTATCATGAGATGCTATATCATGTACCTTGGCTATGCAAACAAGAATGACCTATTTAAAAACCGTGGCGTCTAGTCTTTCTAGTTAATGGCTGGTGGTCCGGTGCCTTATTCATTTTAATAGAGAGCCCGGAGACAGTGTGTGGCATTAGCTAGCTCTGTTTCTCTCTGCTCTGCTGGTCTGTGTTCCTGCAGCAAGACTTGTTACCTGTCGCCTCCCTCCTTGCTGCCCGTGGCTGACATTCTCCTTCTCTCACTCCTAATTGCCCCTGTGGGACTTATCAGTGCTGCTGTGGCTGTCTGCAGTGTGGCAGAGCTTTCAGCGAGGGCCGCGCTTGGGGCCCCGCCTCTCTCTCTTTCTCTGTGGCACTTCCTGCCGTCTGACCGACTCCCCGCGTCCTCCACAGGTGTCGCCGGTCTTCCTCTTCCTCCCTCACCTGTCAGCCCCCAACTCACTCGCGTTCCCGAAGGGCCTCAGAGGGGACTGTGTCTTTGAAAGAAAAATAAAAAACAAAACCATAAAAAAATAGGACATCTGATGTCTCAAGGTCAGACTGCATGGTAAATTGCCTGATCTGAAAATAACAGCAGATAACGTTCAGGCAGACGCGAGTGAGGTGCCATTGAGGTTAATTTGTTTTGTCTGTGTTTTGGATAGCAGACAACTGTGGCGCAGTTTTATGGCAGGCACCCGGAGAGTTAATTACTTTATCGTTGCATTAATTGAAACATGAAAAATGTAAACATGCTAGTGTAACAGAGTCAGTTTAAAGGTGATGTGTGTAATTTATTCCATGTGGGTTGAATCCTCAGAAAAGTGTGAAATAGCATCTGGTTGTTGGAGCTTTCACACTAGTTTGATGCAGCAACATTGACTCAACCAATGGCGTGAGTTTGGCGCGGGACTATTTGGGTTGCAACTATTCACTGACGGGGAGCGTTTGGAAAAATTGTCATTATTTTTGCATTCGATTTAGTGATGCTAGTGACACAAAAATTACACACTGCAGCTTTAAAGGGGTGTTTGATTATGATTTCACTTTTTTAACTTTAGTTAGTGTGTAATGTTGCTGTTAGAGCATCTGCAAAGTTATGACTCTCAAAGTTTAATGTTCACTGTTTTAAATTCACTGTTTAAGGACTACAACCAACAGCTGGTAGGGACTACAACAAGCTTCTTCCTAAAATTTACAGAAACCCTGCCCCCGAGAACACACAACAAAGGGGGCGAGGCCATGTTGGGAAGAGTTGTTGTAGTAGAGTGTTGTTGCCAAGCCATCATTTTATGCCAGATTGGGTCAATTCAACGCTGGATATGCACAAAACATTAACATGATGGCACATGCTAGTCGATGAGTTGAATCAACTTCACAGCAACTACATAAATTTATCCACTAACCATTCAGAAACATCCAGTTGCATACTAAAAGTTGTAACTTCTTCCTGAGTCTCTCCATCAGTGTCGACTCCGGTTTGAACAATGTAAGGCTGAACACCATTACTGACAATCGTCAATTTGGCTGCGTGAGAATCTACAGTTTTGTTGTTGTTGAGTAAAAGTTAAAGCTCCACACTCTTCTGGAAAGTGGGCGGGGAGCACCAGTTAATTTGCATTTAAAGGGACACACACAAAAATGGCGTGTTTTTGCTCACACCCAAATAGGGGCAAATTTGACAAGCTATGATAAATGATATGTGGGGTATTTTGAGCTGAAACTTCACAGACACATTCTGGGGACACCAGAGACTTATATTACATCTTGTAAAGTTAATTGTGAAGTTGCCAAAATTCTATTTATATTATGATAGTCATATAATAATGATAATAATATTAATAAAATAATCAGGGGCAACCAACATAAAGTTTTCTAAATCCCAGCATAGCAGAACATAAAACATTTCTCCCTTTTTCATTTTAAAATGTACCTAAAAATAAGTCTTAATTTCAACATTTATTCTCACCATGCTGTGCCATGCAGAACATGCTGGTAATTTGGAAGTCACTCCAATGCAAACAAATTAAGTAAAGTTTTATATTTAAATTATTATATTTAAATACATTATTTTTTAATATATATTTTCAAAATATCTTTTGCTTTTTACAGAAGAAAGAAAGTCATACAGGATGAGTTTAATAGGCACTTAAGGACATGATCAACCAAAAAATGAATTTGTATTTAAGTTTTTATTCTACTTTAAGTTTCCCCAATGTTATTCTTTTTTATTTGTTCAGTTTTTTTAAAAGTAGTTTTTTTTTTTTTTTTTTTTTTTTTTTAGTTTACGATAAAAACCTTGATTTGGAACAACGTTTGGGTAAATACTGTAAATGGTCACAGATTTTTCATTTTTGTGTGTATTATTCTTTTAAGGTACTCAATCACAATATAAGTCTGATTTAAAGATTATAGTGTTATGGATCATCATGTATCAAATGACACAACGGTGAGCCTGTAAAATGAAGTGCTATGTGAAACACTATGTGAAACCATAATGTCCCATTGTGTTCTTTTAGGTTTGTGCTTATATTTAAAGACAGCAGGGGAATTTTCATCCTTCACTATCCATCTCCCTCCCAGCAGGATGGACTTGTAAATGAACGAGCAGACATTTTGTGCTGGAAACTGTCTTTTCACTCTGACACACCATGTAACAAAACCGCTTTAGATCCAGCTGAGTTCCCCCGGCAGGACTGTGTCAAGGGATTTGCCAGGTCACAGAGCTGAGCAAAATGGCTGCCTGAGTTTGACTAATGTGCTCCAGGAGCCCGCTCTCTTTGCCCAGGAGTTTTGGGTGGCTGAAATTCATTAAAGAGCAGCATCCGTAAACTACAATTGTTGGACATAAGAGGGCTCCAACATCTCCCATTTTGCTTTCCTGTTTGTACTGAAATGCCCACATAGAATCATACACACACTTATGTTTATACATACATAGAGCCCCCATGATAATTTCTAGCTCATTGACTTTGACAGTAAATCAATATCCTGTGCTATCTATTGTTACCTAATTCAATTAGGCCAATTCATAAAGCAGAACATAATGGAGCTAATGGAAAGCACTATTAGGGGAATAGCTGCACCATTTAAGTCATGCACGGAACTACGAAAGTCAATTCGGCGTCGCAATTGTGCATTTCCATCTGAATCGCTGGCCCTCAACCGCCCCTCTTCCCGGATGAAGGGCGATGTTGACCTGATGCATTTTACACTGACGGAGAGAGGTGCGCCAATGTCGCAAGCAATATTGTAAATCAAAAAACCAGAGGTACTTAAATGCGTTTCATTGAGAGGCCCGCGTCTCCCCTTCACCACTTTGCGCAATCACATTTGCAATCTGTTTGATAAAGTGCGAGAGGGAGCGAGGGCAGGCGTTCAGTCGCAGACAAAGCCACAGATTGATGTGGAAACAGGAAACGTGCTGATTGCTGATTATTATGTGGTGGCAGGAAGCTTTTGTCTTTCAGACTGTCATTCTAGCAGGTCAGTTCAGAGCCAGCAGGCTATTGTGACCATGCATGCTGATAAAACCCAACACACATTGGTTGTAGGGTTTTTTTCTTTTCCTTTTTTTCGAAGAAACACTGAATTCAATAGCGCTGTGAGTGTTTAGATCTTTAAAGTAGGGCATTTAGAGAGCATGCGTATTGATTAATTGATTACAGATTTGTGAGTGCTCGCCCATTGGCCTGCTTTGCAGTATTTTAGGAGTCGGAGGTTAATGGCTAGGTGGGGGGAAAAAAGCCTTTCTGCCTTTTATCATGACGACTGCAGCACTTTGAATGGCCTCTGGTTTTATTCTTCATGGATGTGGGACACCAATTATATAGATATCAGAGCCTCGGCCACAAGACTTGCAGTGGAATTGGTATCTTATGGAGAATGTTTCAAAGATATCTTTAATAAGGGGATGGCTGTCGTATGATACAGGAGCTGAAGTTGCCTTTAATTAGGAAGGGAAGCATTCCCAGCAGCCCTAGGATAACACTCTGAGACTTTGCCCAATAACTGATTGTTTTTCAATTCCTTTCTCTCTCTTATTACAGGTACTGTGTGGCTCGTTGGCAGCAGGAAGGACTATGAGGGTGGCTGCCACCTGCACTGCAGAGCTCTGTAACTTTGGCAGATAGGATCATTATCCCCCTGTAAGACACCCTAAGAGCGGGAAAGATGAGGACTTGGATTGTACTTCTTCTGTGGGCATGTGCACACCAAACTGTGAATGCAGTTGCCCTTTCAAGAGGGCTGGTTCGAAGGAAAACCAAAGAAATTGAAGGACAGCAAGACAAAGAGTTGCTCAAACGTTCAAAGAGAGGATGGATGTGGAAACAGTTTTTTCTGCAAGAGGAATACACCGGAACAGAACACCAATATATTGGCAAGGTAAGGGATCATGCTTCTGTTTCAGGGTATAAAGGTGGTCTGAGCAATGCTGGAGTAATGTTGATGGAGTCGATTGCAGAGATAGATTTGGTTTCATCACTCCTTCTAATTCTGTCTTCTGAGGTTAATAAACAGAGAATGATCCAAACTCTGGCTAAGATTTATGTAGGGATCTCCAGCACAGAGCCTGCTGGATTTGAGATAAGGAGCAGGGTGAAATCTGACCTCCTTGGTACCTCACACTTCATCTGAAGCTCAGAGCTGTGGAGGATCAAAGATTAAAATAAAGTATAACAGCTTGCTACTGTTGCTTGTAGTAGAAGATCTCAAACTATGGCCCTCAGGTGGTTGGCGACACACCTCAGAATTTACAGTACTAAAAATAAAGTTGTTAGTTTAACCTGTTAATCCATTAAAAAGTTTGGTAACACTTTAGTTAAGGGTCCAATTCTTCCTATGAACTATTTGCTTATTAGCATGCATAGTACTAGGATATTAGCTGTTTATTAGTACTTATAAAGCACATGTTAATTCCTTATTATGCATGACCATATTCTATGTCCCTAAATCCTACCTAGTACCTAAACTTAACAACTATCCTCCTAACTATTATTAAGCAGTAATAAGGTGTTTATTGGGGCAAAATTATTGGACCCTTAACTAAAGTGTTACCAAAAGTTCTTTTGAAAACATAATTCAATTGCAAACAGAACATGGGGGCTCAAGATGCATCATATTAGTGAGGCTGTGTTTCAAATTTATATTAAATATCACACCAGTATTACAAATCTGATGATACTGATAAGTGTTGCCTCATCTTATGGCTGAAAACCAGTACGTTATAATGTACAATATAAAAAATATATATTAATAAGATTACATTTAACAGTGTTATTAAATTATTATTTTTATTAAAGATTAGATCATTTAAATGTAATCTAAATATAAAATTTAGGGGAAATTAACATATACAATTACATAAAAATAATGGCAAAAAAAACACGATATACAGTAGTACCAATACATCCATAAATATACACTGTCGTTCCAAGATTTGGGGTTAGTAAGATTTTTATTTAATACCTTTGCTCAGAAAGGACACATTAAATTAGTCAAAAGTGACAGTAAAGAAAGATTTATCTATTTCAAAGAAATGCAGTTTTTTCTATTTATCAAAAAATCTTGAAAACAAATGGTATCACATTTTCACAAAAATATAAGGCAGCATAACTGTTTTCAACATTAAAGGGTTAGTTCACCCAAAAATGACAATAATGCCATTTATTACTTCTTCTACACCCGTAAGACCTTCGTTCATCTTCAGTACTAAAGCAGTGTTTTGAAATTGGCCATCACTAGATATTGTTGAATAAAGTCGTTTTTTTTTTTTGTTGTTGTTGTTGTTGTTTTTTTTTTTTTGGCACACAAAAAGTATTCTTGTTGCTTTATAATATTAAAGTAGAACCACTGTACTCACTGTTTTAAATATGTCTGCGCACTGAAAGTGTAAATTAACTTGCTGGCAATATAGGCCTCACTGAGCCATCGGATTTCATCAAAAATATTTTAATTTGTATTAACAAGTGCGATAACATGTTATGTAGTGCTATGTGTTTGTAGAGCCTGTTCTGCATGATACCAGTCAAGGAACTGATAATGGTCTTTACAGGAATAGTGATATGAATCTAAATATAGCACCATCTTTTTTACACAGCCCTTAAATTTGCACTCAAGAGAGGTGAATTAACTAGGTGGCATTTGGATGTTCTGATTTGATCAAAGATGGTACTTGGCCTGAAAAGTCTGAGAGCCACTGGTTCAGAGACTCGAAAGCCTTGCAGAGGATCGCCAACCAGTGGATTATTCATGTGAGATGTTGCAAGTGCAGAATTCACAAAGCTCTCATTGTTATGGACATTATGTTTCTGGATCATGTAGCAGTCAGTGTGCAGTAGAAGCAGCCATTTCTATAATGTTCAGAGGGAAAATCATGAAGAGCAAAAGAGCCATTGTGTTTGAATGGTCTTTTGTATTTTACTACCCTATTTTACTGTAACAAAGCGGCTTATTCAAGTGGAAAGAAGTGTCAAATCATTCTCTCACTCCTCTATCAGATGTCATTGTCAAAGCTAATCATATCACACCTTCAGCTCTAAAATGTGAAGTTCCCATCAATCAGTTTAATCATTTTGTGTAACAATAGTGAATAGCACAAATTTAAAACTGCTTCATACACACGTCATATAGAGACGAGAAGTAAAAAAGTTTGATTTACCTCATAAATATCTGACAAAAGTGGTTGTACCAAGAAATACCATGCGGCAGCGTCACTGTTCATAATAGACAGGCATTCACCTTGATTGCACATTCAGCATGTTGTATTTTCATCAGATATGCCATCAGAATTCAATTCCACAAGGACTCATTTTCACATATTTACCATGGAGTACCTGTCTATTGCCATATTCCCGCTGTAGTATTTCTTCACTGTTTTATTCCTTCAAAATCAACGGATATTGAATACATTCAGAATATCGAATGCAATACATATTCATGAGCCCTATCAACAGCAGAATGAGCGGAGGTGCTGATGAAATGCTTGAATTGCTTCCTCTCAACAGCTTCACTCAGATATGGATAAAGGAGACGGCACAGTGATGTACGTTCTCACAGGTGAAGGTGCGGGGACGATCTTTGTGATAGATGCCAACTCAGGAGATCTGCATGCTACCAGGAGTCTGGACAGAGAGGAGAAACCTTTCTACACGCTCCGAGCTCAGGCTGTCAACAAGAAGACCGGCGTCCCACTGGAGCCAGAGACCGAGTTTATTGTGAAACTGCACGACATCAATGACAATGAACCCAAGTTTGACAAGGAGGTTTATACAGCGTCCGTACCTGAGAGGTCACACACTGGTAAGATTCGGAAGTTTCAAAAACAAGCACTGAAAGACTTGTGAGAGCACATTAATTATATCAGTGTTGTGGAAATATTACAAAACAATCTATTGCTTAGTATAGTAATATTAAACAGTATTGTAACTTGTCATATTTCATTACATATCATCACTTTAAGAGTCTTATTATTTACTGTCCCACATCTAGTTCCAAACCTGTATGGCCCTGTTTCCACTTGGTATTAAGATGCATTTTGGTCGATCGGATCACAAGTAGACGATGCTAAAAGAGGTGTAAAACGTTTTGAGCTTGTCCGCTTTTGACCACTTCCAGAGGTAGTCCAAAACTCATCTGACCGGATTGCTTTCGTAGTGGAAACGCTCATGTGTTCGAACAGCCACGAAAGACTGCGATGCATAAACATTATGGGAAGCGCACTAGTCAGATGAGATTTAAACTTTGTAAGCTGAAGACCCAAGTTTGGTTTGAAAACAAAAAACGTACCAATGTTCTCTCACCATTACTGATTTCTAACACACACTCACCTCGTGCGGCCTGGTCTTGCGGCTGTCAAAGCAGAAACGAAAGCTGCTGCTCTCCGTATGTTTTTCCATTTTTCCACATGCATATGTAAATTGCACAAGCTTATTTTGTCTATTAGATCAAAAGATCTAAAAAAACAAAAAAAACAAAAAAAAAACATACATTTACCCGCCCATAGACCCTTCCCTCCACTTGTGATCTGACCGACCAAAACCTGATACCAGGTGGAAACAGGGCCTAGATATTTTCAAGAATGTGCGTGTCACTTTTTTCCATGCAGTGTGACTGGAAACGGTATGTTAAATGGTGACTGGATCTTTCAAGCTTTAATTAGGATGCAAATTTAGTTGTTTTAGTCGTTATTCACTGGTAATCTTCCCCTGGAGAACTATTAACTGCTGAAACTGAATCAGTAAGTTGAACCTGAGAACCAGAACAGTCTGATTCATGAAAGAATCATTCAGACACTCAGTTACTTTGTCATAGAAGAAAATTTCAAGCACATTCTTCCTATTTCCACCTTTTTGCTTTCCACTGAAGAACGAAAGTCATAACAAACGTCATTAGAGCAAGTGCATAATGACAGATTTTTCAATTTTATACTGTAGGTGAACTAATTTCTTGAACAAATTTCTTATTTTTCAGGCACTTATGTCACTCAAGTGACCGCCCAGGATGCAGATGATGAAATGTTTGGCTACAGTGCCAAGCTTTCCTACAGCATCAGCCAGGGTCATCCATACTTCTCAGTAGAGCCACATACAGGTCAGTCCATGTTGAACTGTCATAAACAGAAATGGGGAAATAGACAGAGAGAGATGCAGAGAGAATGTGTATCTGTATAATTTGTTATGGGGCAAGGGTTGCTCTGCAGCTCTGTCGTTCAAGCATTTTAGCCGAGTAAATTCACCCAGCAAGTTTAATCATTGCTAATGTGTGCCCTGGAACATTTCCCGCAGAGGTCTTTGTTTAAACAAAAGGGAAATAGAAACACAAAAGCTCCCATGGCAGATTAGTGTCCAGCTTAACACTGATATGCTTTAGCCCAGATGGGACACGAACGATGATGTCCATGAGCACATGAAATCCACATGAAAGACCGAAAAAAAGGGTATTCATTAGAGGTGGAGGTTAATCTGAGAACATTTGTGCCATTTAAAGAAGCAGCAGGGCCTGGATTCTTCTTTACATGAATTACTGGATTTGTCTTTTGCCTTTTTTGGGACTAACCGAGACGTCAAATCTCAAAACGTAAACCTCTGTTTGCAAGCCATTTTACTTCTGTAATGTGACGTAACAGGATGTTAAGTAAGACAGAATGTACTGTAGGATGGGACTTGATTTTATCCAACACAAATTAATTGGGTCATGAAAAATGGGCATTACATATCAGAAAGTGAGGTTGCTAAACAATCCCATTAAAGGGATAGTTCACCCAAAAATGAAAATATCCCATGATTTACTCTCCCTCAATCTATCCTAGGTATATATGACTATCTTCTTTCAGACAAACAAAATCAGATATACATTTAAAAATATCCTGGCTCTCCCAAGCTTTATAATGGTAGTGAACAAAGGGGCCTGTTTTGAAGCCCCCAAAAATGCATCATCCATCATAAATATAATCCATACAGCTCCAGAGGGTTAATAAAGGCCTTCTGAAGCAAAACAATGGGTTTATGTAAGACAATTATCCATATTTAAAACTTTATTAATTATAATAACTAGCTTCTAGCAGACGGCTGTACACAAATCGATTTGCGGTGGAAGAATAACCCCAGACCCGACACATGACGCAATGACGAACGCAGAAACGCAGAGGAAAGAGCAAAACAAAATACCTGTCACGAATTAGAAGTCTAAAACAAGAAACTGAGAAATGTCAGAGGATTTTGATATAAGAGAAGAGGAGCTTCAGTTTGTTGCACAGCCCTATTTGTTTGAACCACGAGAGGCGCCTAAGCGTACGCTATTCCTACATCCTGCGTCATAAATCGTTTTAAGGGTTACTCATTTAGCGCAAGTCGACTTGCGCAATTTGCGTACGGTGATCTGGCAGAAGCTAGATATTTTAGTTTATAAAGTTTTAAATATGTAGAGTTTTCTTACAAAAACCTATTGATTTGCTTCAGAAGGCCTATATTATATATTTATGATGGATGGACACATTTTTGGCCGCCTATTTTCAAACATATATTTTTGCCTACCTGTATTATATAAGATTTCTTGCTGTGAAAAAAAAGAAAAGAGAAATCTTTTTGCATAAAACTACTGGTCCAAAACTGTCAAGCAAGTCCAACAATGTCGGAAATTACTTGAGATCAAATTGGTTTAGCTTGTAAAACACCGGTTTTAATAATCCAAGGTCTTGTTTCTTCAGAACCTGCAGCGATCTCTCAATCAACAGCTGCCGCCTGTAATAATCTCTGCGGCAAAATGTCAGTCTCAATGCATGTACGCAATTAGTTCTGCACTGTTCAAACACAACAAAGACTCAGCTGCAACTGCGGTCTAGTGTCATCCATCTCCTAGAGTGAGGAACTGTGCTGGATTGGATGTTAACGAATTAAACTCTTGTTCCCTCAGGTATAATCCGGACAGCTTTGGGACCTTCCGATATGGACAGAGAGCAGAGGGAGCACTACCAGGTGGTGATCGAAGCCAAGGACATGGCCGGCCAGAAGGGGGGCTTAACAGGCACCACCACAGTAAACATTAGCCTCACCGATGTCAACGACAACCCCCCTCATTTCACGCAGAGTAAGCAATAAGCATGCGTTCAATAGATAAATATATGTAAATTTGTAGATGTGAACAAACTGATATTTGCACAAGACATTTGTTCCATAATTCCACTGATTCTTGTCATTTGCATAGAGTCTTATAGTTGAACTACACAACAAATACAATACATAAAAAAAAAAAAAAAAAGACAGATACATTTTCTATCATTGTGTGAAGAAAAATGGTTAGTGGCAAAGCTTTAGAAACTGCGTGAGGTCTGTGTGTTAATCCTGATTAAATGGACAGAGTGGGCTCAGCTCACTTACTCTTTTGTGTTTCTCTTAATATAATCTATTCTTTTAGCCTGCATGCAAATAGAAAATGCTTGGAATTTCTGTCATGTTAATCAGAGGAATGCAAGCTACTGGCACAAAGCGGATTTATAGCAGGCAGCACAATATCTGTCACGTTCACCATTTATTACAATAAAGAGAACACCAAAAATAAGTGAAAAAGCTTTAAAAAGCACTTTAATTGGCCACAGTTTTAGATGCAGGTATCAGATTTATGAATGCAAATTGTCAGGTGAGATTTGTTCCTGCAAACTCTTCTTTTAGGTTCTCTTGATCTCCTGTTGCACTATATAGTGCAGATCCTCTCTCAAGAGAATTCACAGTTTCAAACACAAACCCTGACATTAACATTATGTTCCTCAGGTATATATCAGTTCAGCGTTCCAGAGCTCACAACGGTAGGATCATCAGTTGGCAGGATTGAGGCTGTGGATGCCGACATCGGCAGAAATGCAGAGATGGACTACATCATTGTTGGCGGAGAAGGTTTGGATGTGTTCGACATCAGCACTGACAGGAACACCCAAGAAGGCATACTTAGCGTTAAGAAGGTACAGAAAATCTTTCTTTCGTGCTTTGAGTTTCGAAAATGGAATTTTCCCTCATGCAAGTTTGAGAAGCTTGTTTTTTAAAATTAAAATAGTCACACTTGATGGCTCGTGAATAAAAGGCATGGGCTCAGGTGGGGTCGTTTATTCCTGTGAATGTGTTTCCGTTGCAGCCTCTGGACTATGAGAAGAAAAAATCATACCTTCTTCAGATCAAGGTCCAAAACACACATCCAGACCCACACTTTCGGATCCCAGACGCTGACATTGCAACTGTCAGTGTCAACGTTGAGGATGTGGATGAACCTCCTCAATTTGAGAAAATCAGATATATTTTGGAGGTGAAAGAGGACGCGGCTGTGGGCACAGTGATAGGATCGGTCAGTGCCGTGGATCCTGACATACGCCACAGACCGGTCAAGTAAGGGCTTTGCGTTAATATCTTCCCATCACATTGTTTTTATCATCTATAGATCACCGTAAATCTCTTTAAATCCATGTTACCCAACACACAATAGCTTGACGGTAGCTTGCAAGCCTCTTAAACATCTGCCCGTTTCTTCCGATGACCTTTTGATATCTGCGAAACCCTGATTAATCTGTCTGAAGCTATGGCAATATGAGCTTAGATGCACTGCTTCCTCAGAGCGTGTTTATTAAATTCACATTTAATTCAAGAGGTCCTTCAATCGCAGCATCTTTATGAGATAATTGTAATAAACTACAATTATGAGAATAAATGAGGATATTATCACTGTCCAAAGCGCCCTAATGATAAAGCTGATGCGGAAGGCTCAGGAGGACAATAAATGGATGTTTTCCCCTCCGGAGACCACAGTAAATAAGAACGCAGAATGGAAGCGCAATTAAAAAGCCCTCTGCAGCAGAGAACAGGACTTCAGGGCTGGTAATTATCAGGGACATCAGAAGCACGGGCAACACTGTCGCTCTGAACATCAGGAGGCTAATTAGGAAATTGAACAATCCCACTGATTGATTGCATTTGAAAGAGCAATATTGTGATCTTCTGGTGAAAGAAGAATAAATGGGAACTGGGCACGTGTGGGCTAAGGGCACTGGGATTTCATGCAGTTATAGCTGTGGTGTGCATCAAGCGTCCTCAAGTGTCTCCTGCTCTAAAGGATCAGTTGCCAGTTTTGCAAACCAGTGTTGAGGAAGCTGTTTTGCCAAGTAACGGGCTAATTAGAATTTAAAGTTGTCAAACTAGTCAATGCACCCTTTTGAAAATGTAGTTTACTTTACAACCGACTTACAAAAAGGCCTCACTACAGTAAAAGCTTCTTATTTTTTGAAGTATATACAGTAACTATCTGATGATATCATTTCTTTTTTCTGGCACAAAAACAGTGAGGGTTTTTTTTTAAATAAACTGCAGTGTTTACAAACCTTTTCATGTAGATTAAAGGATTAGTTCAATTTAAAATGAAAATTACCCCAAGATTTACTCACCCTCAAGCCATCCTAGGTGTATGTGACTTTCTTCTTTTGGATGAACAATCAGAGTTATATTAATAAATATTCTGACGCATCCAAGCTTTATAATGGCAGTGAAAGGGACCAACGAGTTTAAAGCTCAAGAAAGTGCATCCATCCATTATAAATGTACTCCACATGGCTCCGGGGGGTTAATAAAAGCCTTCTGAAGCAAAGTGATGCATTTGTGTAAGAAAAATCTTCATATTTAACAAGTTATTAAAGTAAAATGTCTAGCTTCTACCGGACTGCCTTATTCAACTTACAAAAAAAGTGTAACTGACATAGTGTAAGCGTTGTGAACTGTGAGAGGCGTTACACTTTCTTCGTAAGATGAATACAGAAGGCAGTCTGGCGGAAGCTAGATATTTCACTTTATTATTTGTTAAATATTCATATTTTTCTTACACAAATGCATCGCTTCGCTTCAGAAGGCCTTCATTAACCCTGTGTTTAGTACGTTTATGATGGACGGATGCACTTTCTTGAGCTTCAAACTCATTGGTCCCTTTCGCTGCCATTATAAAGCTCAGATGCGTCAGGAAGGATATTTATTAATATAACTCGGTTGTGTTCATCAGAAAGAAGAAAGTCATATACACCTAGGATGGCTTCAGGGTGAGTAAAGCTTGGGGTAATTTTCATTTTAAAGTGAACTAATTTTGATTAATTTACTTTGACTCAAATCAGCGATTTCATCACTTTGATGGAATCATTTAATTTACTGATTCACTGGAATGAATTAGGCTTTCCATTGCTACATATGAGAATTAAAGGGATAGGAAGAGTGGGGATCTGATTATTATTCAATTCAAAACAATGATTATGACAACACTGACAAAACAGACTGAATTTTTAATGATTTTCACACTCCATTTTCTCTGAGCATAATTGAGCCAAATGGGTTTGTCACAGGTCACATCACAGTTTAATATTATTCTACACAAGAACACTGTTGCAAACACATTGGAACTGTTGACAGTTGAGCTGAATGGTTTGAATTGCAGGTATTCCATTGATCGACACACAGATGTGGACCGAGTTTTTGGTGTCTATGCTGGGAATGGATCTATATTCCTGCAGAAGCCTCTGGACCGAGAGGAATTCGCTTGGCACAACATATCAGTGATCGCAACCGAGTTTAGTAAGTAACTCCACACGGCTCACAGCCGCAGTTCATTTGGAATGAATTTAGGTTGCTAAGCTCAAGTCATCCCGCATTAAATTTCTCCAATAAGATTTCTGCGTTTTCATTTACCATGACAGCTTATATTGACTAAATATATTAGTTTACTTTTTTAAATTAGAAATCCAGTTTCCTCCTGTGACTCCAATAATGTGAGCTTCTATCATCTCAAGTAGTCAACCATCATCTGCCACATCTTTTTAAGGACACTTAGACAACCCCGAGCAGACCAGCCGAGTGCCTGTGTACATCCGCGTACTGGATGTCAACGATAACCCCCCCACGCTGGCATCCTTCTACGAGACCTTCGTCTGTGAAAATGCCAAAGTCGGTCAGGTAAAGAGCATTTTAGTATACGTTTCCAATTTTATCTGCCACATTGTCAATTTCGATGTAAGATAAGGGGGAATAAGTCCACTTCTCGTGTTCGGCCGGCGGATGGATGTGTCGATTTAAAGCAGGGGCGTTTGTTAAACAGTGTGTGACCTCTACAGAACTCACACCTCCAGAGCGAGATAGAGATCAGTGATGAGTATTTCTCCTTCATGGATTAGACGGCAGAGTCTTTTTCTGTCAGGCTTGATGAGATTATGTGTCATGGTGGATGACAGGGGCTGTCACATATCACAGGCACTTCATAATAACTGTCCACCTCTCCTCCATTTCCTGACTCATCTTGTATCCCTCGTTGTCCGTCATCACCCACCTCACTGACCCGCCCACCTCAGCGGCTGGCAGAATTGTTCAACCTGGTGTTTGCCACGGTGTATTTATTGGCTACAAAAAAATCCAAGGCTTTGTATTAAGAACATACATGCTATAGTATCAGTATTTTACAAAATTACATAAAATAGTAGACATCTTGTGACCCCCCCCCCCCATTTTAAGCATTAATACAACACAATTTAGTGAGGTTTATACTCAAAACAATTTAAAGCAGCTATTATTTTACAAAAAGTTCATATGCTACCAGCTACATCTATAAAATGTTATAAAAATTTTGTTGTATTTAGGTAAAAGACTTGTGTGGCAATTCTGTTACTTGCATGAAGAAACTAAACAATTATTAATTATTGTGTTTATTAGCTGTATTTCAGTGACGGCAGTGTGAGATAAGGCTGGTATTTTGGTTCTGTTCAGCAGTTATATTCTAACAGACTGAAGTAAAGCCCAGAGGAAAGGGAAGCCAGCCAGCAACACGCAAGCAAGAAATCTGGCCAGTGCGTAAGCCTGGTAAAGAAAAAAATCATGAAGCACACAATGGACGATTACATTTTTGTCACAGCATGTTGCCAGTGCACCCTTGAGAGATGCATTTAAACTAAAATTGCCCTTGGTGACAACTAAAGATAACCATGAGCCTCTATCACTGAGCCAACATCTTTCCTCGCTCTAAACATGCTTATAGTGTTTACATGTAAATGCTTGTAAAGTCTGAAAGATGACATTGTGAATAGGTCATTCCTGTTATGCAGTACCTTTCCAGCTCTGTTACTTAAAAAACATTCAAATGAATCAATATGCTTTAAGTAATAGGGTATAGCAGACTTACAAGAATATGTGCCAGTCAAGCTCATGCATTTAATTGTTACTAATTATAACTTCATACAATTGAATAATTTCAAGATAATTAACAGGAGGCCTAACAAGATGGTGAACAAAAGGCAGACTACAAAAAAAAAAAAACAGGATCAAATTGTTTTAATATTGTTTTATATATCACTAATTAAAACAATATTACTAAAATGCACGTTTCATTTTCATGTGTAGTTCATATCACTGCAATTTCTTTTGCTTCATTTAAAATAAACATATATCATCATGTAACTAAACTAATCATGTAGTTTACTATTTGTATTCATTCATTTTTGTTTCATGCATTTGAAAAACGATAGAAAAAATAGCTTTTTTGTTTGCTCTATGCATATTATTATTTGAGTGTGAGCAAAGAACAACTGAAATGAAGGATAAAGAAAAACCACGAATGCATCTTTAGAAAATGCCATTTTTTTTTATATTAGAAGTTAAAAAAATGGCAACATCGTCTTAAACCAAATTAGTTAAATTGATAACAGTGATGATAGAAACTAATATGATTTTGATTTGAAATTTAAGTAAGACATTTATGATGGAGACATTATCAAAAACGAGCCAAGTGCCATGCATTTGTAATTACGTGTCCTATGCATTTTGGTAAATATGTGATTGTCATCATTTGCTTCTTTACCACAGAAAATCCAGACAATAAGCGCAGTGGATCCAGATGACCCGGTCGGTGGACATCGCTTCTTGTTCTCTTTAGCACCAGAGAGCTTAGTGCGAGCAAACTTCTCACTCCGAGATAATGGAGGTGGGTGCCCTCTCACATTGTCTGGCCCTCTAACTAGCTTACTGTCTCTCCTCATGACAACACAGACCAATCAATCAGGAGAAATCTTTAGGACACATGGCCTCTTCACATCTAGCTGTTTAAACTGAGCCAGCTCGTTCTGCAGTAGCCATAACTTTAGGTCAGTCTAGGCCTATTGTGGTCTGCAGAAAGGACAGTTGCTTCATTCCTTAACCCTTAAATGCGTGAATGTTTTGTCAATTATTAATACATATTCGTGTCTTTAGCAAGTCTGATCTACAACTAACACGGATGGATCTCTAACAGCTGCAATAGTATAAAAACTCTCTGGATATTTTAAAAACAATTACTGTCATTGTCATATTTGCGATTTCAACCATATTCTCAAAATTATCATTTTCAATGTCTTCAAAATCAATATTTTGATCGCTGAACGTTTCCTCACCAGATCCACAATCAAGTGACAATGACGCTAATCTTTGTTTGCGTACAGTACTTACTCTGAAATAAGTCGTTGATCCATTTTAAGTTTTGCTGATTATACTTGTGTATTCTTTTGTTTTATGTCTGCGGTAATTATGAGTGAAACATCACGTCATCACTGTGTATCAGACATTGCCACCTTGAGGAATAAAGGTGAATCGCACTTATAGAGTCTTTAGAGATTCAATTATTGATGCGCAGAAAAAAAATATACTTACACTATTGCATACCTAGGGTCGCTAGCGACCCTGTACACTTTTTACAAAATCAGAAAACAGACATTCTTTTATCATTTTTTTTTTTTTTTCTTGTTGCATTGTTTATAATTAATTGATTGATGAACACTAAGAAGACTGATGTCTAACTTAAAAAAAAAATTAAGGAAAAAAAACCACTTTAAAAAAAAAGAAGGAGGGGAAGGGTAGTGAATGACGTCCTGAGTCGATACAGACCAGAGGTATGTGTTTAAGGGTTAATAAACTAAGCACTCAACTATCCACAGATAACACAGCTGGAATCTTTACACGACGCTCCGGATTTGGCCGAATGCACAAGAGCACCCATCTAGTGGCTGTGGTGATCAAAGATGGAGCCATTCCCATGCAGAGCAGCACGGGCACACTCACAATTCGGGTGTGCACGTGCGACCGAGACGGCAACATGGAGATGTGCAACGCTGAGGCTCTGGTCAGCTCTGCGGGGCTTAGTACAGGGGCGCTGGTGGCCATTCTGCTCTGCATCCTCATCCTGCTCTGTAAGTAGCCTTCGCTTCTCTCTTTTGACTTTAACAATCAGATCACTTCTTCTACATCCATCTGTCTGATGCCTACTTCCTCCATCTGTCTGTCTGCTGTGAATCTGACTGTTCATCTTTCAAGCCCTTTGTTAGTGAGACTTTTCAGTTCATTTTCCCACCTGTCTTCCTGTCAGTTAGCGCTTTTGTCTGCGCTGCCATTTGATTAATTACAATTCCAGTGGTCTGAAGTGTGTACGCATGATCTGCATGTAAAATAATTTGCAATTAGGGGAAAAAAGAAAATAAAGAAAAACAATTTCTGACATGCTCAGATGGCTGAACTGATAAAACTTGTTGGTTATTTAATCAGGAAACTGAGTAACAAATGCTACATTTCAATTACACTCAAATGAATCCCGTCTTGATTTAATTCAACAAAAATGGAATATCATATTTGAGTTAATTTTAATTGAAACACTTGTCTTGTTATAACTAATATGCATGTGTAATTGATCATTTTACTGTGATTTTTTTTTCCATTTGAATTGCTATAGAAAAGCTTGCTTATTTGAGTTGCTATCTGTTGACATCATAGTTCTCACCTGTGAAATGCGTGCAGTAGAGCTTAACCTGACACCTACAGTGGGTGTCACCCACAGGGTAATGCATCATGTATGAAACTCTTCCTACTCCATTTCAGTGAAAGATCACTGATAAAAGCAACTAAATTATACTAAGGGGGTATTTTCTAAAAATGAATTGCACCCTCTGATAGTGTGGTTTGTTTCCACACACCATCTGAATCACTGCTTCAAAATACCAATGCATATATTACTACACCGCACATCTGGATGTATGGCTGTTTATAAAGCTCTTCTACATTTGATGAATATCTGCTGCTAAGATCAATAGAAAATTTACACAATGTACACAGATTTTTCAATGACATTTCGTTTACCATCTGCTTTCAGATGTAAGCTTGCACAAATTAGCACCAATTAGAGTTTTGTGAACAGGGCACAATATATAATAAGCCTAATTTTAATATATGACCACATTTCTACTAGATCATAATTTCAATTTGTTTTAAAAATATTTTGAAAATTTTTTGAAGACAGCATATCTTATTTTAAAGCCATACCAAAAGGAAGTTGGAGTAATCGTATATACCTTACACTCACCAAGGCATCATTTATTTGATCAAAATACAGTAAAAACAGTAGTATTGTGAAATATTATTACATTTTAAAATAACTGTTTTCTAATATAAATCTTTAAAAAGTTGTCAGCGCTGGTTGCAAACACAATGAAATAAAAGGCTGGATTTAATCACAAGCAGTGAATGTTTATTGTTTAATGTAGGCTAAGCAAACTCAAAATAATGCTACAAAAACACATAGAATATAACAACCAACATAATATTGATAAGAACGGACAATAAACAAAAAAAATCTCAAGGGTTTAAATAATACAAGTCAAACTAATCATTGAAATAGAGAACAGGTGCAGATCATAATCAATCAATGAAAAACCTAGGAAACCAAACTCAACCATAGAAAACTGAATTAAAACAAGTGCAAAACCTACTCAAAACAGACATTAAACCCAGAATACCCATAACATATCCACCATCAAGAAGTTGCGTCCTCGTACCTTATTAACATCCATAAGCAAAGTCAAACAGAGGAGTGCGGGAGGTGTTTGCAGGGCAGGCACATGGGACAAACTTAAGGCGGTAGGACCCAGTGCAGAGATAATGGTGAGAGGAGCCAGGGTCAAATCCCCAGCAGAAACCCCAGGACGAAAGCCCATGGCGAAGTTGAGTGAGGGAGGAGCCATGGTGTAGTCTTGACAGACAGAATCAGGTGAACTACCAACCGAGACAAAGCTGATGGAGGTGGAGACCCAGGCGAAGCCAAAGAGCCATCGAGACCGGGTCACACAGAGGGTCCTGGAGACCAAGGAGGAGCTGCGGAGACGAGGTAAAGCCAGGGTGCTGGAGTGCTAAGGCAGAGCCAGGACTAAGTACTAAGGTAAAGCTGGAGGGAAGGCAGAGCCCAACAAAGCCAAAGGGGTGGAGGGACAAGTCACAGACTGAGACCCGCAAGTGCATGGCACAGGCAGAGCTATGACTGACCAAGTCGGAGCTGGAAGGACGTGGAAGCCTGGTGGAGCCTTATGGACGACGGTCCCAGGTGGAGTGATTGGCATGGAAGAACAAGCAAACATATTAGCTTGAGGCGAATTAACAAAGCACTGAGCAGGAGATGAAGGTGCTCACAGGGCTAAAGAACTGGGCAGTACAGGCAGTAGTTCACAAAATGGCTTTCCTGGCCCATACAGAACAGATAGACTTCTTAGGAATGGCCTCTGTGGCCAACTTGGAACAGACAAACTTCTCAGGACTCCTTGGTCAATACAGGACAGATCTCAGGAAAGACCCTCTTGGTTGACGCAGAACAGGCAGACATTTTAGGAATGGCTCTCTTGGCCAACTCGGAATAGGCAGAGGAGGTGGGAGTGGGAGGCAGCGCAAGAACAGAGCCATCAACAACTCTGTGCTGAGTGACGAAAGAGACTCTGTACAGGGTATGGAAACAGGCAGGATGAAGTCATTTTCCAAATCAATCAAAAGCTCAGAGTTTAGTGCATTTACATCCACCTTAGCTGAAGGGAATAGGCTCCATTTAATCACCTCGTATTCCACTAGTGTTCCCTCAATGACGGAAAATGTTGCTGGCTCACACACCTGGTCAGACATGGTGTGATTCAGGTGTTGGCTCTGTCTTTCATATTGCGGCAGGCTCTGGCTCATTGTCTGTGGTGTGCTTGGGCTTAGCGTCCATTAGGACGATGGCTGAGGATGGTGCAATAAACTGCTCCCCACTCTCACAGATGGAGGAGAACCCATTATATAGCAGAACCCAGTCTACATACTACTTGAACGTCCCTTGAAGTCCGTCTCTGGCCAGGTGCGCTCTTGTCTCCACATTGAGACACACACAGACTGTCATTGTCATAGTGGACAAGATGGATGAAGGTGGAAAAATCCAGGAAGGTTTTGGATGGTATAAATCTTGTGTGTGTCTCTCGAAGAACTGTTTGCCCTGCAAGAGGAGGAGAATTTTCACTGCTGCTGAATCCATTTTGCTGGTCAGCGCTGGCTGCATACTTAATGAAAAAAAAGTCTGGATTTAATCGCAAGCAATGAATGTTTTTTGAAAACAAACTCAAAATAACACTTCTCAGAATACTGGACAAAAAATACACAGAACAGCAAACATAATATTGAGTATTGACAAGAACAGTCAGTGAACTGAACAACCACAGGAAACTGAACTGCAAAGCTGAATTTTCAGCAGCCATTACTCCAGTCTTCAGTGTCACATGATTCTTCAGAAATCATTCTAATATGCTGAATTGTTGCTCATGGAACATTTCTTATTATTACGAACATTGAAAACAATTATGCTGCTTAATATTTTTGTGGAAACCATGAAACATTTTTACAAGATTCTTTGATTAATATGAAGCTCGAAAGAACAGCATTTTTTTTTAAATAGATTTTTTGTAACAAAGTAAAAGTCACTTTTGATCATTTTAGTGTATCCTTGCTAAATAAAAGTATACAGGTGCTGGTCATATAATTAGAATATCATACCAAGGATAGACTTCTTAGGAATGGCCTCTGTGGCCAACTTGGAACAGACAAACTTCTCAGGACTCCTTGGTCAATACAGGACAGATCTCAGGAAAGACCCTCTTGGTTGACGCAGACATTTTAGGAATGGCTCTCTTGGCCAACTCGGAATAGGCAGAGGAGGTGGGAGTGGGAGGCAGCGCAAGAACAGAGCCATCAACAACTCTGTGCTGAGTGACGAAAGAGACTCTGTACAGGGTATGGAAACAGGCAGGATGAAGTCATTTTCCAAATCAATCAAAAGCTCAGAGTTTAGTGCATTTACATCCACCTTAGCTGAAGGGAATAGGCTCCATTTAATCACCTCGTATTCCACTAGTGTTCCCTCAATGACGGAAAATGTTGCTGGCTCACACACCTGGTCAGACATGGTGTGATTCAGGTGTTGGCTCTGTCTCTCATATTGCGGCAGGCTCTGGCTCATTGTCTGTGGTGTGCTTGGGCTTAGCGTCCATTAGGACGATGGCTGAGGATGGTGCAATAAACTGCTCCCCACTCTCACAGATGGAGGAGAACCCATTATATAGCAGAACCCAGTCTACATACTACTTGAACGTCCCTTGAAGTCCGTCTCTGGCCAGGTGCGCTCTTGTCTCCACATTGAGACACACACAGACTGTCATTGTCATAGTGGACAAGATGGATGAAGGTGGAAAAATCCAGGAAGGTTTTGGATGGTATAAATCTTGTGTGTGTCTCTCGAAGAACTGTTTGCCCTGCAAGAGGAGGAGAATTTTCACTGCTGCTGAATCCATTTTGCTGGTCAGCGCTGGCTGCATACTTAATGAAAAAAAAGTCTGGATTTAATCGCAAGCAATGAATGTTTTTTGAAAACAAACTCAAAATAACACTTCTCAGAATACTGGACAAAAAATACACAGAACAGCAAACATAATATTGAGTATTGACAAGAACAGTCAGTGAACTGAACAACCACAGGAAACTGAACTGCAAAGCTGAATTTTCAGCAGCCATTACTCCAGTCTTCAGTGTCACATGATTCTTCAGAAATCATTCTAATATGCTGAATTGTTGCTCATGGAACATTTCTTATTATTACGAACATTGAAAACAATTATGCTGCTTAATATTTTTGTGGAAACCATGAAACATTTTTACAAGATTCTTTGATTAATATGAAGCTCGAAAGAACAGCATTTTTTTTTAAATAGATTTTTTGTAACAAAGTAAAAGTCACTTTTGATCATTTTAGTGTATCCTTGCTAAATAAAAGTATACAGGTGCTGGTCATATAATTAGAATATCATCAAAAAGTTGATTTATTTCACTAATTCCATTCAAAAAGTGAAACTTGTATATTATATTCATTCATTACACACAGACTGATATATTTCAAATGTTTATTTCTTTTAATTTTGATGATTATAACTGACAACTAAGAAAAATCCCAAATTCAGTATCTCAGAAAATTAGAATATTGTGAAAAGGTTCAATATTGAATATCACCTGGTCCCACACTCTAATCAGCTAATTAACTAATTAACATTTAAATGGTCTCTCAGTCTAGTTCTGTAGGCTACACAGTCATGGGGAAGACTGCTGACTTGACAGTTGTCCAAAAGACGACCATTGACACCTTGCACAAGGAGGGCAAGACACAAAAGGTCATTGCAAAAGAGGCTGGCTGTTCACAGAGCTCTGTGTCCAAGCAAATTAATAGAGAGGCGAAGGGAAGGAAAAGATGTGGTAGAAAAAAAGTGTACAAGCAAAAGGGATAACCGCACCCTGGAGAGGATTTTGAAACAAAACCCATTCAAAAATGTGGGGGAGATTCACAAAGAGTGGACTGCAGCTGGAGTCAGTGCTTCAAGAACCACTACGCACAGACGTATGCAAGACATGGGTTTCAGCTGTCGCATTCCTTGTGTCAAGCCACTCTTGAACAACAGACAGCGTCAGAAGCGTCTCGCCTGGGCTAAAGACAAAAAGGACTGGACTGCTGCTGAATGGTCCAAAGTTATTTTCTCTGATGAAAGTAAATTTTGCATTTCCTTTGGAAATCAGGGTCCCAGAGTCTGGAGGAAGAGAGGAGAGGCACACAATCCACGTTGCTTGAGGTCCAGTGTAAAGTTTCCACAGTCAGTGATGGTTTGGAGTGCCATGTCATCTGCTGGTGTTGGTCCACTGTGTTTTCTGAGGTCCAAGGTCAACGCAGCCGTATACCAGGAAGTTTTAGACCACTTCATGCTTCCTGCTGCTGACCAACTTTATGGAGATGCAGATTTCATTTTCCAACAGGACTTGGCACCTGCACACAGTGCCAAAGCTACCAGTACCTGGTTTAATGACCATGGTAGCCCTGTTCTTAATTGGCCAGCAAACTCGCCTGACCTTAAACCCATAGAAAATCTATGGGGTAATGTGAAGAGGAAGACGCGATATGCCAGACCCAACAATGCAGTAGAGCTGAAGGCCACTATCAGAGCAACCTGGGCTCTCATAACACCTGATCAGTGCCACAGACTGATCGACTCCATGCCACGCCGCATTGCTGCAGTAATTCAGGCAAAAGGAGCTCCAACTAAGTATTGAGTGCTGTACATACTCATACTTTTCGTGTTCATACTTTTCAGTTGGCCAAGATTTCTAAAAATCCTTTCTTTGTATTGGTCTTAATTAATATTCTAATTTCTGAGATACTGAATTTTGGGATTTTCCTTAGTTGTCAGTTATAATCTTCAAAATGAAAAGAAATAAACATTTGAAATATATCAGTTCGTGTGTAATGAATGAATATAATGTACAAGTTTCACTTTTTGAATGGAATTAGTGAAATAAATCAACTTTTTGATGATATTCTAATTATATGACCAGCAAAATTTCTTTAAAAAAAATCTTACTGACCCCAAACCTTTGATACATATACCAGTATTCATAATAGTTGTCAAGCTTTTTCATTCTGGTGCATCACTAATATTTCAAATTTTCCTTCTCTTGTTCTGTAGTGATCGTAGTGCTGTTTGCTGCCCTGAAACGTCAGAAGAAAAAAGAGCCACTGATCATCTCCAAAGAGGACGTGAGGGACAATGTCGTCAGCTACAATGATGAGGGTGGCGGCGAGGAGGACACGCAAGCCTTTGACATCGGAGCGCTTCGCCATCCAGAAGCGATGGAGGACAGCAAACTGCGTCGGGACATCCTGCCTTCCGAGTCGCTCTACCCCCCTCCGCCACTCCGCAGGACCATTGTGCCGTCCAGAGAGAACGCAGACGTGCGGGAATTTATCAACCAGCGTGTGCAGGAAAATGATGGCAACCCCACGGCTCCTCCTTATGACTCGCTGGCCACCTACGCATATGAAGGTAACGGATCGGTGGCCGAGTCGCTCAGCTCACTGGGGTCTGTGTCCTCGGAGGGGGAGCAGGACTATAACTACCTCAGCGAGTGGGGGCCACGCTTCAGGAAGTTAGCAGACATGTACGGCGGGGACGACAGCGACTGGGACTCCTAATGGACAGACTGCAGAACAAGACTCATTTGCTGATCTGCCTCTACCTGAACACTGGAGTGGCAGAATGAGGCAGCCTAATTTCTTTTACAAAGTGCCCTTTTATCCTTCTCTTTGTCCTACAATCAGGCAGCCGGTTTCTCTGTCGTGATTGGCTGTTTTCTCAAAAGAGGAGACGAACTTCACGCTCTGAGGAGGACGTATCTGTCTGCGGACTTCTCCTCAGAAAGATCATCTGTGGTGACATCTTTCTGCATAATCCCAGATTGTTCTGGAGATGTCTACAGTTTGTCATATCTGTAACCTTCACTGAAAATGTTTTTTTGAAAAGCCAAGCATCTGATGTGGAAGCGCTGTTTAAATACTGCTGCAAAGAACAGTTTATCAGTTGACTGTGAGCCTGTGAAACACTTTAAGTGAACTTGAGCAGGTCATTGACTAAAAGGCGAAAGCAGAGTACTTTATGAAAGTAATGAAACCACCGCCAAAATCAAGCCTGTGAATTCACCATCAGACCTCAATGTGTAGCGGGCAGCTCAGAATCAAACAGTTCAACATCATAGGAGTTGTCTAATAACTGGGAGGATTTTTCAAACCCTTACTATTAACAATTTGCATAATTTTACTAATCTACTTACGCACTCAAGAAAAGACGTGTTGTCCTGTAACTGGAATCAAGACTGATTGTGTGAAACCCATCTAGAAAATAGGTCAGAAGATGTTTCATGGTTGGCACTGGTTTTCATCATCCACGTGAAAAAAAAAAAAAAAAATGCCAGAAGCTTACAATTATCTGCTATGTCATTGGACCTAAATGTGTTTTGCTTCCTTTAGTAGTCTGACAAACGTTTGGTTGAACTCAGAACTGCTTAATATGACTTTCTTCTTGTGAGAGACACACTTCAACACGGTCCCTTAATGACATGCTGCAAACTTGACATTCCATACTATTACCTTTAAACACTGTAGGATGTTTTTTTTTTTTTCCTTTCTCACGATTTATCCAGATGAGACCTACAGATGAAAAGAGTCAAACCAGGCAAAAGAGAATGAAACATTAATATCTATAGGCCTACATAGAATTACGGTCTATGGTATCAAGGGGTCAAAAGCAAAATTGTCACTGAATTCTCAGTTTTCCTCTGACAACCTTCTGCTTTTAATAGCGGGCGTCGAATAACCAGGGAAGTAATAAAAGCTGATTTATTCCTAAGCTGAATGTTAACCACAACAGTGTTGTATTGAGGTGTGAGTCAAATCTCAAAGTAAATCACTCCGTGATGATTGCGCCCTCTCTTCAAACCACAAAATGAGCCTGAGATTGCCTTCACCTCTACGGTTAGGAGGGGGTGAGTCAGCTCTGAACAGTGTTCGAGCAGGTAAATATTTGTGTTTTAGAAGCAGAATTTCCATTCTTTGTCAATGATATGCTGTAAAAAGAAAAAAAGATGGTTACTCATGCTGTAAAAACTTGGTTTAATGAACAGTGCTTTGTACCAGTGGCTTGGGAGAGTAGATTATGTCCATGTACTACTTTGCTTTATATCTTGTGAAATTTTGTACCAAATATTTATATACCACAATGATGACTAAATATTCTTGAAATATGTACATTCAATATTATTGTTTCTGTGTTTTGAACGTGTTCAACTGTAAATGTGAGCTGGTTGCAGTTCATTTGATGACGTGCAAATGGAATCAGACTTTCATTAAAATAAATGTTCTCTTTTACAGAAAACCTTTGCAATTCTTTGCACACCCAGAAAACACTTACAAATGCATTGCGTTAAGCTTTTGACTTATCACAAGCAATTTGTATATATTTATTTATTTTGCAAATTACTGTTGAGCTGCTTCCAATTTTGTGAGCTAAGTTCAATCATAGAACCTAAAATAAATGTATTTTTTATTTTTTATATATATATATATATATATATATATATATATTGTTATTATTAATCATAGAACCTAAAATAAATGTATTTTTTATTTTATATATATATATATATATATATATATATATATATATATATATATATATATATTGTTATTATTAATCATAGAACCTAAAATAAATGTATTTTTTATTTTATATATATATATATATATATATATATATATATATATATATATATATATATATATATATATATTGTTATTATTAATCATAGAACCTAAAATAAATGTATTTTTTATTTTATATATATATATATATATATATATATATATATATATATATATTGTTATTATTAATCATAGAACCTAAAATAAATGTATTTTTTATTTTATATATATATATATATATATATATATATATTGTTATTATTATTATTATTATTAATAAAATGGGTGTGTGTAAATAAATATGTATATTTGTATTTATTTTTACTATATATATATTTAGATATATTATACGATAGGATGTATTTTATTGTATATCTTTGATGCTTAATATATGGGCATGGCTTTAAAATTATTCTTAGAGGCCAAATGTCATGATCGTTATCAGAAAATTTCTAGTGTCTGTCCCAGATCGTCAGCTCATTAGGCCAATCTATAATGAAGATCTCAAAGCTTGCTACTGGATTTGGAGGGAGAGGAAACAGTATTCATTTTAAATTGATTGGGGCTCAGCAGTTGTGAGGCAGATGGTGACATTTCAAACAATGCCGATGTTAACTCAATCACTCTGCCTTCCAGCGCTCTCTGCAAATATGTATGTAGACACTAGTCTCATCTGGTCTCTCTGTGTGTCTATACAGGGCCATTAAGGGCTTAAGCATCACTCCAGGATTCAGGTGTGCTAACCTCATTTAGAAGGGTCAGTACATGTCTTGGAAAGAATGGAAAAATTGTATTCTAGCAGAACTAGAATTCTAGCTATTATACTGAAAAAGCAGAAGCACAGATAAGTCTGAAAACTATATAAATGATTCCTAGTTTAAAGGAATAGTTCAGCCCCAAATTAAAATGATTCACATTTCAATGTCCCTCCCATATGCTGTTTTTTAAAATAAAATAAAAAATATATAAAATAATTTAATAATAATTATATATATATATATATATATATATATATAGAGAGAGAGAGAGAGAGAGAGAGAGAGAGAGAGAGAGAGAGTTTTACGGTGTGTATTTTGATCGTAATCCTTATTATTTATTAATTTCAGGTTAGGTGAAGTAAGTCGAGTCTGGCCTAAATTATAAACATTTTAAATTACTGACAGAAGACTCCTCTGTGGTATGTTCTTGATCAAAGTCTTGAAACACTATAAATCAAGCCAAGGTAGGCAGCTTTTGTAATCAAGTAAATTTATTTTAATTGGTTACTTTTCTTTTTATAATAAACAAAAATGTAAAGGCAAATAAAACTTCATCATTAAAGTATAAAATAAAATAATCACGCTTTGAGTCAAAGGTGTAGTCAGCTCTGGGCTTCCCATCTTCAGCTTGGGATTTCTTGTCCTCAGCTCTGGGCTTCTAGGCGTCGTTCCTAAAACGTCCTCTTTTGGTAATGAAAGTGCTGCAGTTTAAGGTTCCTTATATGACTTTAGGGAGAGGTTCCAATTTGGTTATTTTATGGTCAAAAAAGTATGTTACAAAGAGGATATTTTGGACATTAACAGAACGTTCCCACATGGTCCTCTGTTGGTCATTTAATAACGTTCCCGATTTGAGTTTAGGGGGACGTTCTATTTTGGTTATTTTATGGTTGCGCGAGAACATTACAAAGAGGATATTTGGGAAGTTAACAGAACGTCCAATTGTAATGGTCCCATCAACATTCCCAGAACGTCCTGAATGTTCCCTGAAGGCCCACCAAATAACGTTCCCCAACCCTTAAAAGAACTCCACATCGTGACCATCTCTGAACGTTCTGGGAACGTTACTAGGTGACAGGTTACCCTGCTAGAAATTTTACGTTCCCAGAACATTCTCAGAACGTCCACTGGTGTTAAGGACGTTGTCTAGTAACATTCCCAGAACATTCAGTGACAGTCACGACGTGGAGTTCTTTTAAGTTTTGGGGAACGTTATTTGGTGGAACATCAGGGAACATTCAGGACGTTCTGGGAATGTTTAGGGGACTATTACTATAGGACGTTCTGATAACTTGATGATAACTTCCTCTTTGTAACGTTCTCGCACGACCATAAATTAACTCATATCGGGAACGGTATTAAATGACCAACAGAGGACCATGTGGGAATGTTCAGTTAATGTCCCAAATATCCTCTTTGTAACATTCCTATGTGACCATAAAATTAACCAAATTGGAACGTCCCCCTAAAGTCATATAAGGAACCTTAAATTGCAGCACTTTCACTACCAAAAGAGGACATTTTAGGAATGTCCCACATGTTCTGTAACAGTTCAGAATTTTCGTCACCTTTAGAGAACTTTTAGGCAACGTTGTACAAGGTCACAAGAACATCGCCTTCTACGTGGGTTTATAGAATATAATAAAGTTTGAAGGCTCTTGATTCTTGATGTTTTAACATTAGGTTTGCTTTGGCTGTGTTTACAAAGCATGATCGTTATAACAAAAACTGCTAGAGAAATTCTGACTAGATGAATTTGGTCGTTTAGTGATGGTGATTCAATCATTCTCTCCAGAGACTGAACTCTGTGTTAAATGTTAGTTTTGCATTAACTAATGGTTAGGTTTTTTTTATTTTTCTTTTTTATTATGCTGACAAAGTTTTGAATGGTGTCTTTCAGAATCAGCATATGAACCTCAACAATGGTGACAAAAATCTTTTTTGTGATTTTAGTAGCTTGTTTTGTGATGCTCAGAGTTGATCTGTTTATCTGAAAAATTTGTCACCATTGTTGAGGTTCATATGCAGAATTTTGATGTCTGCACAATGTAAAAAAAAAAAAAATATTAAAGCAGAACATGGAAGCCCGTTTCCGCCACTAAAAAAAAAAAAAAAAAAAAGATTAATTGCGACTTTTTATCTCAGAATTGCGAGTTATAAAGTCAGAATTCTGAGATATAAAGTCGCAATTGCGTGATAAAAAGTCATAATTCTGAGATATAAAGTCGCAATTGCGAGTTATAAAGTCAGAATTCTGAGATATAAAGTCGCAATTGCGAGTTATAAAGTCAGAATTCTGAGATAAAAAGTCGCAATTGCGTGATAAAAAGTCAGAATTCTGAGATATAAAGTCGCAATTGCGTGATAAAAAGTCAGAATTCTGAGATATAAAGTCGCAATTGCGAGTTATAAAGTCAGAATTCTGAGATATAAAGTCGCAATTGCGAGTTATAAAGTCAGAATTCTGAGATATAAAGTCGCAATTGTGAGTTATAAAGTCAGAATTCTGAGATATAAAGTCGCAATTGCGAGTTATAAAGTCAGAATTCTGAGATATAAAGTCGCAATTGCGTGATATAAAGTCAGAATTTCTGACTTTTTCTCACTACTGTTAAACGTTATTTCTCACAGTTCTTACTTTGCTTGCGTTTCCTTTCATTGCGACTGACCATCAGGATTACTGCTTTGTTATTATTATACATTAAATAGACCATCAGGATTACTGCTTTGTTATTATTATTATACATTAAATAGACCATCAGGATTACTGCTTTGTTATTATTATTATACATTAAATAGACCATCAGGATTGCTGCTTTGTTATTTTTATACATAAAATAGAGGACATCATAAATGATTATTTTTAGCGCCGATTTACCAATAAAGAAATATTGATTTTACTGGAGGAGACACATAAAGATTAGTCTCCGGACATATGCATTATGCAGGAATATATGCATATATAATGTTTCCACGGTAACCTTGTACACAGCGTTTCAAGGAGAAAAAACAGCTTTTACTGCCATCTAGTGGGCTTAATACTAAAACAACCAATACCTATCATGTTTCATTAACTTTGCAATTCAAGGGTAGAATCATGCAATTCTGCAAATTACAGTCGAGGTATTTGGACAATAAAAGTTGTTTTTAACAGAATGGATACACTAATGAATTTTGCACGATAATAACAATATCATAATAATCATAAGAAGAAGAAGAATCAGCTGTGGCGGAGGCGCAATAAATCAGACAAAGATGAAGTGGCACATTTTAATACATCCAACAGCTTCAGACTTCACGGCAGCACGGCTATCGTTGATGCACTGTTATAGACAGAGATACTGACCATCAGTTAATTATGAAAAAAAGTCAGAATTCTGACTTTTTATCACGCAATTGCGACTTTATATCTCAGAATTCTGACTTTATATCACGCAATTGCGACTTTATATCTCAGAATTCTGACTTTATAACTCGCAATTGCGACTTTATATCTCAGAATTCTGACTTTTTATCACGCAATTGCGACTTTATATCTCAGAATTCTGACTTTTTGTCACGCAATTGCGACTTTATATCTCAGAATTCTGACTTTATAACTCGCAATTGCGACTTTATATCTCAGAATTCTGACTTTATAACTCTCAATTGCGACTTTATATCTCAGAATTCTGACTTTATAACTCTCAATTGCGACTTTATATCTCAGAATTCTGACTTTATAACTCGCAATTGCGACTTTATATCTCAGAATTCTGACTTTATAACTCGCAATTGCGACTTTATATCTCAGAATTCTGACTTTATAACTCTCAATTGCGACTTTATATCTCAGAATTCTGACTTTATAACTCGCAATTGCGACTTTATATCTCAGAATTCTGACTTTATAACTCGCAATTGCGACTTTATATCTCAGAATTCTGACTTTATAACTCTCAATTGCGACTTTATATCTCAGAATTCTGACTTTATAACTCGCAATTGCGACTTTATATCTCAGAATTCTGACTTTATAACTCGCAATTGCGACTTTATATCTCAGAATTCTGACTTTATAACTCTCAATTGCGACTTTATATCTCAGAATTCTGACTTTATAACTCGCAATTGCGACTTTATATCTCAGAATTCTGACTTTATAACTCGCAATTGCGACTTTATATCTCAGAATTCTGACTTTTTGTCACGCAATTGCGACTTTATATCTCAGAATTCTGACTTTATAACTCGCAATTGCGACTTTATATCTCAGAATTCTGACTTTATAACTCTCAATTGCGACTTTATATCTCAGAATTCTGACTTTATAACTCGCAATTGCGACTTTATATCTCAGAATTCTGACTTTATAACTCGCAATTGCGACTTTATATCTCAGAATTCTGACTTTATAACTCGCAATTGCGACTTTATATCTCAGAATTCTGACTTTATATCACGCAATTGCGACTTTATATCTCAGAATTCTGACTTTATAACTCGCAATTCTGAGATAAAAAGTCGCAATTAATCTTTTTTTTTTTAGTGGCTTTTTTTTTTTTTTTTTTAGTGGCGGAAACGGGCTTCCATAGGATTGTATGCGTCTATTTCAAACATGAAAGAAATAGAACATTCAGAGATCACTGAATAAGACCATTTGGTGACAAAGTCATTAACATTGTGCAACTAATTCAATTTGATCAGACTTTTTTTTTCCTCACCAATTTTTTTTTTTTTTTTTTAAACAACAAATGTGTAAGTAAAAAAAAAGTAAAGTCAAAACGTCACAGGTCAGGGGTCCAACTAAAGGAAGCGCTTACCTCCATAACGGTGACGTTTATAAATTTTGATAAAACATCAACACCTCATTAAGATGATTTGTATGAAAGAAATAAAGTCATAATGGTTTTAATAAGTGAAGATGCAGAGATCTAGAGAGATCTGTTAGTGTTTAATGTTCTGTTTCTGTTATCTGAGTTTTGTGAGGTTACCATTGTGCTGGAGAGTAGAACCTGTGCTTCAGTCAGTGATGATCCAAAAACATTGATGTTCTACTGCATGTTGCTTTATTTAAAGACTGTAGTTACTGATGTAGTGATACAGCAGTTACATTAGTTTATGCATGTGCTGCAGCTAATGACTTACTGCAAGAGATTTGCTTTTTAAAGAAAAGGTTTTATAATAATTCAGAAGAGACATTTAAGAAAATTTTGTTTTTGTTTGAACAGACACTTTTGTTAGTTAATTTAGGTCTAATTTTCAATTCAATTTTTTTGTCAAGGGCAGCAGGGAAGTTCTGAGAACATTTCCAAATAAAATATGGATCTCTAAACATCTTGAATGTTCTGTGAAGGTCTGCCAAATAACGTCCCCCAAACCTTAAAAGAACTCCACATCGTGACCGTCTGTGACATACTCGGAACATTAGTGGGGACGTTCTGAGAATGTTCTTGGAACGTAAAATTTCTAGCGGGGTTGTAACTTTCCCAGAGTTTCCCAGATTCGTCTTAAGGCCTCCTAGGTGCAAGCTGACTGCCTTTTCATGTCCTTGAACTCCAGTAAACTTAACCAAGATGGCTGATGTCCTTATAAGGTCCTTGAGCACACACATAGAACTGCACATACTTCTGTGTGCTGGCAGTCCAGTTTTGTTCCGCCTTCTCATGGATAGGTACACACACATATCCAACAATAACTGTACATCTCTGTCCATACAGTATAATACATTTCTTAGAAACAAACAAAACTAAATAACAATAATATTGTAAGCAATGCCTAATATTTAATACATTGGCCAAATGTGTAGCAACAGACATCCAAAATGTAAACAAGGAGGCAGGATAATTACATTTTCTTGATATTACAACAATATATATATATAAAATGTATATAATATATATATATATATATATATATATATATATATATATATATATATATATATATATATATATATATATATATATAATCTTAAAAGATTTTATACATTTTATTTGCATTTAAGGCACCATAAAAGTCATCCATACTACACTGTTAGATCTTGCCTGGCTTTTTTACAGTAAAATACTGGCCAGTAATTTACTATTAATTGTAGTTATTTACTGTAATCTACAGTATGTTACTGTAAAGATACTACGCACTAAATTAAAACTCATGTTACATTTGCAGAAACCAACTGCCTCAAATTGTCAGACTGCCATTTAAATTTACAAACTAATTTTTATTGTATGCTAATAATATGAGCATATCATTATGATTAAAATATTTCTTTAGAGTTCAATAAAAACATTTTAAATTAAAATATTTTCACTACTTTCACAACTACACAATCAACATTCTGTTAAATAAAACAACATGCAGTATATCATTAATGTCTTTTGATCTTCTCCTGAAACTAAGCACAGGCTCTACTCTTCAGCACAATGGTGACACACTAAATTCAATTTTACAGTAAACTACTGGCAATAGTAGCACCAGTGTTGCCAGTATATAACTGTTTTTTAACTTAGAGTTTGTAACTGTTAAAATACATTTTGTGGCTCTTTTTATCTTACACCTTTAACCCTTTCAACCCCACGGGAACATTATCAAGTGTCCACACTACAGAGTAAAAGTAACATTGAAGCTGTGTTGCAGTGAGATAATTAAGTTAATATTTAAGTGATGATTGAGCACTAATGATGAACACCTGCTGTTAACAAGCAGAACCACTGAAAAGAGGAACAAGAACGGAATAAATATGAGCAGAAAATACAACTGTCTTCCAGCCGTTACACATTATTACACTTATTACTGACCAGTTTAACTTTATTTCTACAGAAGATCTCATTGAGAATTAACAGAAGTTTAGTTTAAAATGTTTGGTTTGATGTTACCATTGAGGAGATCATCGTTTGCTTTAGTTGAGCTCTTTACCCATGATTTTTTATATATCAGTATTTCGTTGTTGTTGTTTTTTTTTTTTATCTCGCTGGTTAAACTATTTTCGCAAGCCACGTTTTTTATGGCAGAAACATATGTGGAGAAAAAAAAAAATGTTGGAGTGCTGATTTTTATGTATTGGTGAAGACCTAACCATCACATAGTCTCTCGATTAACTGAATTCATACTGTGTTTTATCCATTGTCACATTAATAACAGACTAAAAAAATTCATTATAGCCATTGTGCGAGAGTTCCAACAATCAGCTAAAAAGAGGTTATTTTTAAAAACCATGTACAAAAAACAGCTGCAGTAATATTTAGACACACACAGATATCAAAAATCAGCACATCAATCTCAACAATGGTGGCAATAAAGCTGCATAATTTATTCATGCTGCAGTGCATGCTGGGAGTTTTGTACTACGCTGGCTTCCAGTATGCATTGCAACATTAACCTTTTGGATGTCACCATTGTTGAGATTCATATTCCGATTTTTGACGTTTCTGCTGTCCAAGTTATGCAGGAGCTCAAAATATTTTGTGTATTATAAGACTTATATATTTTCCTAAATAACTGAAACTTTGCTGGTTCTTACACTGTTGAATCACAGATATAGAACAATCAATTAAGATAAAATATCCATTTAATCGAAGACTAGACACAGAAAGAGATCAGTGAATTAAATAAGATGATTACAGGATCATCACAACTGCCAAACACCTGATCAACTTTATGTTGGCTTTTTCTTGCCAAAACAAATGTGTTTTATAAGCACTCAGTTACAGCAGCCAGAGAAAGCTAATGTAAAAGAGTCAAGAGCCCAACTAAAGCAGACAGTGGTCACTATGATGGTGACAACAATACATTTTTATTTGCAATAAAACATCAACGTCCATATCTGTTAATTCTCAACAACAACTTCTGTACATGTATGAAAGAAATAATGTTAAACAGGTTTGTAAACTGGTTTGACACTCAGTGTGGCTGAAGTCAGTTGTAGTTCTTGTGTTTCTGCTCGTCTTATTTTTCTGGTCTTGTTTCTCTGTCCATCAGTGATTCTGCTTATCAGGTGTTCATCAGTGTCTGAATTCACTCACTTCTTTTCACTCATTCTGTCAAGTGGACTATATTAGTGAACTAATGTAGGGAATAGTGAATGAGGGTATAGGGTGTGATTTAGAACACAGCCTCTGAGTGTCGACTTTGAGCGCTGTTAACTCACAGTATATTCCTATACACTCAAAAAAATGATTCTAGCTGCTTGTTCAGTTTATTTAAATAAAATAAGCTGAACCAACACAAATCTTTAGTTTTTTACTTAATTGGCATTCGCACTCAATTGTATTATGTTAAATGAAATTAAATTTGCAAAATGTTAGGTCAACCTAAACCATTTGTGTTGGGACTACATGAATCATTTATGTTGCATTGATTGAACCTGGGCAGTGGATTTCTAGTTCCCAGCATGCTTTGCGTAGGGAAAGATTGGGACAGTAAATGTTGAACTTAAGTGCTGTTTAATGTGTTTTTTAGTAAATGGAAATACCTTTTAAAGTTTGAAGTTCAGTTATATTTGACATTTAAAAGAGTTTATGTTATGTCGATTTTTTGAGGTTACCATTATGCTGAAGTGTAGACCTTGTGGTTAGCCTCTAGGTGGCTACGTAAAACAAATTTAAAATTTTCTCAACGAGCATTAACTGTGCTCAAGCCAGTAATGAGAAGTTCTTTATCTGATCATTTCTTGCATGCTATAAATGTTACTTAGCATATGAAAAGTGTTATTTTAGTTTAGTTTTTATAGAAATATAAATAAATTAGTTTGAGGGCCAGCACAAAATTTACACAGTCTACATATGGTCATCAGCTTTTCCCCTCTAAATGGTCATGAAACATGTATGTCTGTGTACAACAGCTACTCAAAACCTAAGCACAAGCGCACATCTTCACCATGAACAAAAAAAAAAAAAAAATGGTTGGATCAACAAGAATGAATTATGTTCAGGAAACATACACAGAATACGTCAAATGAAACTGGTGTGATCTCATTCAATTAGGATGAATTTCACTCATTAGTACAATTAACCTAGCTTAAGTTCAAATAAATCAGTTCAACTGTGTGGAAATAGGTGTCATAACTGAATTAAGTTAGACCAACAAGTTATTTTTTTGAGTGTAGGCTATTTTCTCGAAAATGACAAATATTACCCAGAATGCATTGTTTCTACAGTATATTACTGTTTTAATAGAAAATGGTTTGTTACTGTCAGAATTTGGCTGTTTTTCTACAGCAAGGTTTAACAGTGTACTTATATTCCAAACCTTTTATGATGTAGCTTTATATGAACGACTGACAAACATGTAAACCCTGAAGCAAGTGTCAGCGGCGCGTGAGCAGCGCATGATTTTTTTCGCCGTGCATCTTAACCAATAGGTGCATTCCCACCGGCAGCAGAAGCAGCGCATGAGCGTCAAGCAGGAGCGTCACGTGAGCAGCAGTGAAGTGGGGTTTCGGCTCCGAGTCTATTTTTGCTGCGCTGCTGACGCGCAATTAAAGTGAAAGTACACTTTTGATGGACAAAATAAATATAATTTCACACAAAAAGTGTCTAGTGTGTTTTTTAACAAGAATTTGAGTATGTCAGAAAAGAAAATAATTAATTGGTTTGAGCAAGACAAACTTAAATTAGTTCAGTCAAATGAACATTTGGCACTTTCTTTTTCTTTCAAGTTCACAGAACTAATATATTTTAAGTAAACTAAACTGTGTCTTTGTTTTGAGTTTTATGAACTTATCTTTTAATTTAACTGAAACTGGGCTGGGATTTCTATTTCCCAGCATGCTTTGCCCATGATGGCACTCAAAAGGGAGAGTAAATACTAAAATTAAATGTTGTAAAATTAAATGTTTTTTTTTATTATTTTTTTTTTTTTTTGTGCAAGATTAACATTGTTAAGTTGGAGATTTAGTGATTAATGTTTTGTTATGCTAAGTTTCTGTTTTGGAGAGTTAACATCACGATGACAAGCGGTGCATTCGGCTTGGTTTGAGAGCAAGCTTGTTAAATGTTTAGCCATACTCATTCAACAAATTCTATAACATGCTATTGTTAAATGTAAATTAGCAAATTAGCTTGTTATAGCCTATTTAGCTATTTTTGCACTAATAAAAATATTTACATTGGGATTACATGATAATTTTAAATTAAATGTATGAGTGCATTCAAACATTTCAAATTACAAACAATTAACATGTATGAGTAGTACAAAATAAAAATCTGCCAGTTCTGCTTACTTAAACTTTGAATTTCTTAACTAAAAAAAAAAAAAAATGAGGCAACTTATATTTATTTGTTATTGTTTTCCCACTGCGGCAAGAACTGTTGTTGCAAAGGAAAAAAATCTATGTTAAGATATGTTCACCCCTATGTTCAAAAGAGAAAACCGGGTTTGAATGACATGAGGGTATTGGAGAACTCTTCGTTAAAGGATTAGTTCACTTTCAAATTAAAATTTCCTGATAATTTACTCACCCCCATGTCATCCAAGATGTTCATGTCTTTCTTTCTTCAGTCGAAAAGAAATTAAGGTTTTTGATGAAAACATTCCAGGATTTTTCTCCATATAGTGCACTTCAATGGAGCCCAAATGGTTGAAGGTCTAAATTACAGTTTACAGTGATCCCATATGAGATATAAGGGTCTTATCTAGAGAAACCATCGCTCATTTTCTAAAAGAAAAATGTAAAATTTCATACGTTTTAACAATAAATGCTCATCTTGAACTAGCTCTCTTCTTCTTCTCTATTTGAATTCCAGCAGTGTAGACACTTCTAAGTATATTACTGCCCTCCACAGGTCAAAGTTTGAACTAAATTGTCATATACAATATGCTAGTGCAAGTATATAACAACTAGTTCAAACTTTGACCTGTGGAGGGCAGTAATACACATAGCAGTGTCTACACTGCCAGAATTCTAATAGAAAAAAAAGAAGAGAGCTGGTTCAGAATTCTAATAGAGAAAAGGAGAGCTAGTTCAAGATGAGCATTTGTTGTTAAAACTCCATATATATATATATATATATATATATATATATATATATATATATATATATATATATATATATATATATATATATATATATATATACAGTACAGTCCAAAAGTTTGGAACCACTAAGATTTTTAATGTTTTAAAAGAAGTTTCATCTGCTCACCAAGGCTACATTTATTTAATTAAAAATACAGTAAAAACAGTAATATTGTGAAATATTATTACAATTTAAAATAACTGTGCACTATTTGAATATATTTCACAAAGTAATTTATTCCAGTGATCAAAGCTGAATTTTCAGCATCATTACTCCAGTCTTCAGTGTCACATGATGCTTCAGAAATGCTGATCTGCTGCTCAAGAAACATTTAATGTGTACAATTGTACAAAATATTTGTGAACAATATTTTTTTTCAGGATTATTTGATGAATAGAAAGTTCAAAAGAACAGTGTTTATCTGAAATCTAATATGTTGTAACATTATAAATGTCTTTACTGCCACTTTTGATTGATTTAATGCATCCTTGCTGAATAAAAGTATTCATTTCTTTAATTTCTTTTCAAAAAAATAAAAATAAAAATTCTTACTGACCCCAAACTTTTGAACGGTAGTGTATAATGCTACAGAAGCTTTGTATTTCAGATAAATGCTGTTCTTTTGAACTTTCTATTCATCAAGGAATCCTGAAAAAAAATAGTACACAACTGTTTTCAACATTGAAAATAATCATAAATGTTTATTGCAGCAAATCAGCATATTACAATGATTTCTGAAGGATCATGTGACACTGAAGACTGGAGTAACGATGCTGAAAATTCAGCTTTGCATCACAGGAATAAATTACTTTGTCAAATATATTTAAATAGTACATGGTTTCACTAGGTAAGACCCTTATTCCCCGTCTGGGATCGTGTAGAACGTTTTGAAGCTGCACTGAAACTGTTTGACCTTCAACCGTTTGGGCTCCATTGAAGTCCATGAAAAGGAGAAAAATATCCTAGAATGTTTTCATCAAAAACCTTTATTTCTTTTCGAAGAAAGAAAGACATGAACATCTTGGATGACAGCGGTGAGTAAATTATTAGGATATTTTGATTTGAAAGTGAACTAATCCTTTAACGTAAAATACATGCTCAGACATCAGGCACAGCTTTTTTTTTTTTTTTTTTTTTGTAATGAATGAGCCTGAGCAAAACTTAAACAGCTTTTAGCCTACCTGATATGCATGAGACATTAAGTTATGTTGCTCTAAAATGTTGCAAACTCTCTCTAGACTTGAGTTCATTACAAGTGTATCTCGAATCAAATACGGCTGGCAATCGTAAGCCCCGAAGACAAGATTACATGAACTACGCAGTAATGAAAGCAAGGGCGGCACAAAGCAGAAGAAAAATGTAGCCTACACTCAAGTGTGTTTTAATCTCTGTAACATTAAGCCGACTAAAGGTTAGTTGTGCTTCAGGCCCACGCTGGATGTACGCTGGGGATCCGTCGCGCTCGCGGCCGACTCCGAGAAGGAGCCGCGCCGCCTGAAACAAGGGCAGTCAACATGTCACCGCAGCCGAGCGGCTGCTGAGGGTTGTAACTCATCATGGCCGCGGCTTAAAACGCTGCGTCGCTTCCCATTAGCCTCGCCTGTCTCTTTAGCCTTAATCTTTAATGGGCATGTCATGTTAGGGGAAATGCTAAACACCAATCTACCTCATCTTGGGCTTTGATTTTCTTCTCATTCTACCCCACGCTTTCATGGGGTGCCGTATCCTCCGCTGTTGCCGTCATCGCTGACAGGCTAAGTTTTCATTGTTATTCACAAAAAGATGTAAAATTTTCGGATTAAACTTTACACCAGAGAGTTCTAAAGCACCGTTCCCGCTTTCTTTTGTGCCAAAAATGATGTTTATATTCAATCTGTCAAACTGCAAATGTTGTGAAGAGCACTGAAAGGTCTGTTGTCTGTGTTATCTAAGAGCTCCTGATGTTGTTTTGAATGCGTTGTGTCATGGCCTATTTTCCAGTCATTCACCGAATGAGTCCCATTCACTTGTACACTCATTTCGGTTACTTGTTGTAGTTCTGACTCATTTAACAAGCAATAGGCTGTTCATTTGCCATACAAAAGACATTTAGCTATGGCTCAAAATAATCTTCCGAACGGCATGTTTAGTGATACGTACACCATCGTTCAACAGTTTAAGCAACAGTGACGGTTAAAACTTTACGTAGCCATCATTAGACTCTGATGCAGTGAGTGCTTTTGATGGATTATTCTAATTAATATATGGACTCGTGCGCTTTTCTTGGAATGGTACTGATGGGAAGTCTCTTATCTCTGAGTCCAACACATCTCGTGTTTCAAAAGTGTGAAAACTTTCTGAACTTTTCAGGCTAATATACATTGATAGAAAACTTTTTGACGCTCTGAAGGAAAAAATTCTTGTCAGCATTAATGCAACATGATCTTCCCCCACGGCATCTTCTTTTCTGTATCCAATAGCCTACATTAAACTGTTGGGAAAAAAAGCTAGTGGGGAAACTGTATGCGACTCTGATGAATTGGGAAAAATTAAACCATTTATAAAACGTATAATGAAAATAAGAAAGGTGTTCCATAGCTTTTAGGCTATGAATTGCCAGTGGTGGACACTAATAAAGTCATTTCACTTAAGTGTATTATCAAGAAGCCTATCTTTATTTTATTAATTTTATCAAAGCATAACATCTAACATCTTACTTTTTACTCACTACAGTTAATGCTTAATGTTTAAAGAACCTTTTGAGGAATCAAAGTGTATACAGTTGCAAGAAAAAGTATGGAACCACTTGCAGAATCTATGAAAATGTGAATTTTAACAAAATAAAGGAGATAATACAAAATGCATATTATTTTTTATTTAGCACTGTCTTGAGTAATATATTTTACATAAAAATTGTTTACATATAATCCACAAGACAAAAAAAAAAAATGCTGAATTTATTAAAATAACCCCATTCATAAGTATATGAACCACTGATTCTTAATACTGTGTGTGGTTACCTGGATGATCTATGACTGTTTGTTTGTTTGTTTGTTTGTTTTGTGATGGTTCTTCATGAGTCTCTTGTTGGTTCTGAGCAGTTAAACTGAGCTCTGTTCTTCAAAAAAATTCTCCAGGTCCTGCAGATTCTTCAGTTTTCCACCATCTTCTGCATATTTGAACCCTTTCCAGCAGTGACTGAATGATTTTGAGATTCATCTTTTCACACTGAGGACAACTGAGGGATTCAAACACAATTATTAAAAAAGGTTCAAACATTCACTGATGCTCCAGAAGGAAACAAGACGCATTAATAGACGGGGATTATATGTAAACATATTTAATGTAAAATATCTTACCCAGGACAGTACTAAATAAAAAAAAATAGCATGCATTTTGTATTATCTCCTTTATTTTGTTAAAATTATTCACATTTTCACAGATTCTGCAATTCTATATATATTTAATGTGTATGTATTAGTACTTTAGTTACTGTGAATTAGTGTATCAAACCAAAAGTCCTAATACCAGACACTGTGGCGTTAGTCACATCTCAGGGCCTTCAATTTTTGTCCTTTCACCCTGCTTATCTGGGTACATGACAGGTATTTGGTAATCACTGTCTGTCCATCAGAACAACACAGCGCGTTGAAGAGTGAGTGGTCTGGAAGACAGCTGATGTCAAAAAGGCCAGCAAAAATTCATTAGAGCTTGAAATATTGAACCTGTAAGGCACCAAGTAACAACCTCCCACTGGGTTTCATGTCTAGTTTTTCATGTCTGTAGCAAATGTGAAGCCATGCACGGAGGATCCAAATCTGTAAGGACACCCCTATTTTATGTGCGGAAGGAGTCACAACACTTTTCTTTTGAACTTCTGAACCTTTGCGGCCACATTAGGCAAACACTGTTTCCTGCTAGAGAGGACGTGAAGGTTCGCTTCAAAACAACGCACATCTGTGGTGCTAACATCTCTCTCCAATGGGCCGGAAAATGCAGCCTTTACCGCACACCGGTGGAAGGATGGGACATGTATTGGCCACACAATGTCTGTCATCACAGGCCAATTGGAGAAAGCAGAGACGGCATTAAATTTTTACCCCAAATTCCCATTTTCCCACAGCTTAGCGCTTACCTGCCCCGGTGCGGCACCAAAAAGCACAGCTATTGCTTTGTCATCAGGTGGTGGATTATCGGCGGAAATGTGAAGCTGTTGTCAAATTGAGATTTTCTAATATGCCTCTATCTGCCAAGACTATGACTTTATGTTTACTCTGAGGGGGGAATGGAGGGGTCCGAAAGGAGAAGAAATGAGAGATCATCGGGTCCGCAGCATCTCATCCGCTTCTCTACATTTCATTTCACCCTCTGTATTCATTTTCCTGCCCCTAAAATGATCAGAATAATTCATGTGCTCCAGCGTTGCCTGTAGAATGTGATTTCCACTTCTCGGCCCTCTCAGCTGAACAACCCCACAGAGGCATTGGACTTTGAGGTCACTCGGTTCCAGCATAGATGATGCCCATATCTATAATTCAATGGACAGGAAAAAAGGGATGAGTACAGATCACAGACTACTTAGAAGACACACGGTGGTGTGGAATCTCCCTCGTGTCCATGAGATTGGACCCGCATTCCGATGGGGGCATCTAAAAGCAAAGTCCATTAGCAGGAACCTTTTCTTTAAAATATTCCTGCCCTCTGAAATGTTTGTTTTGGCCCTTTTAACTGAACTTTTAGTTTTAGTCTATTTTAGGGTCTTGTGCATTTGTAGATGTTTCTTTTCTTTTTCAAATGTAAGTGTATCTCTGTTTTCAATTCGATCGCCCAAATGTCACTGAATCCACTTTAGTGGCTAACACATGGCAATATGAAAATGGTTCCATTTTCGTCTTGGATGCACTTAGCTTTACCAAGTTTAAGACTCTAGTGTACTAAACAGGCTTTTTGCTCAGAAATGGGAGATATAAAAATTGCACTAGTTCAAACCGGATTACAGCCCTTTTCATGTGGAGTGCTAGTCCTTTCAAGTTCGATCACAAGTGGCCATTAGGTCTTCTTGCATAGCTTCCTTCTCAAGCACTTCATTGATTTAGCTCAAGGGCCTCTCTTAACCAGTCCAGTTACCTATTAATAATCCTTGTTGCGAACAGAGGACGACGCAAGCACTACTGCTGAATGTGACTCACTGTAAAGAACTTATATGACACAATTGTAAAGAACAGAAATACTGTACCATTTTTGTATTGCAGATCATCTCTGGCTTTGAGGTGGAAATACAGAATTTAAACACAGAAAAACTGCACTAAAAAAGATATGCTTTAAAACAACAAAAACTGTTCTTCACCATGGAGTTTTTGATTCAAACTATGCGCTTTCCCTATATGGCTTAACTGTATCTAACAAACCAATTTTTTTCACTTTGCAACCACATTATGCATATAAAATGGCAATAAAATGGTTAATAATGAAACAGAGTGAAGCTTTTTCTTGGTCACATCACATCTTGGTAGTCATTTTAATGTCTTTTTCTGACATGATGCACATTTTTATGCTTTGGAGAATTGCTCTCAGAAAAGCATTTCTATTGATTTTCTACTAATTTTAAAGTCATATACATTTGCATGTAATGATTAACTGCTTGAATGTGCTTGTTACCTACAGCAGATGCATCATTGTGCATTAATGAAGTGGATACAGCTATCTGCATTTATGTATCTACTGTTTTTAAGATTTATACATGAACATTTAACCCTCTGGTGTTGTTCGGTCATTTTAGACCAATTTGTTTTTGTTCTTTTTGTTTTTTAAATCCTCTTCATTAGAATGGAACGAATCTGTCAAACACACGTGTTGTTCACGTCAGAAATGAACACCATAGGAAATTATTGGGAAATACACAAAAACACAGATTTTTTTTTTTTTTTTTTTATGTACAATCCACAGATCAGCCACAATACAGAAAAAAGTGCACAGCGATAAAGGGGTGACACTCTAAAATATCAACAGTGCAAATTAAACATATTTCACTCACCCTCCACAGACACACATATGGAGTGATTGTAACACAAAGCAAGTTTTTGCGAATGTGTGAAATAAAATCAATAATTCAGCCGCAATGCTGTAAAAACACGGATAGCAAGGAATGGTTTACACATTGAGAGTACAAAACAGACACACCCACTCAAACACACACTCACTTACACACAAATTATTATACACAAATGAACTGGTGTGGTTGTAATGATATGGCAAAACTGAGCCAAAAGACTCAAATAAGATGTTGAAATCAGGTTGATTAAGCACTGATAGAGCATTCTTGTTCATTTGTGTAACATTTTTGTTGAATTTTGATGTTATGTTTAACAAAATGTATTTCTCTGTGTTCAGGTTTGATTATAGTAAAATTAATGCAAAAACTGACACTTCAAATAAACATTTTAAACAACAACAAAAATCTAAACCTTGACAAAAAGTAGTCTTTTAGAATGTATATCCAATATATATGTAAATCCACAACTCAACAAAAATAAGTATAACATCTAAAAACAACTATGTATAAGCCTTTTTTATATATAGGATTTATAAGGATATATATATATATATATATATATATATATATATATAGATGTTTGTTGTATGATGTATGTTTTTTAATGGGGAAAATGATCATAATTATTGCATAAATATGAATTAGTACCTTGAAATTCTCTCAAAATACAAAAATATTGCATTGATTTTACTGAAAATAAAGTTACATTTCAGGTGTTTGGTCACTTTTGAATACAAACAACAAGTGTGACTTCCAGAACAAGTGTCAATACCTGAGGGTTAAAGAATTACTGTGGTATTTTTGGTATTCTCACATTTTTAGTATTTTTATACTCTCACATCATTCAAAATGGATAGAAGTCACTAACTATTAATAATTATATTACTAATCACTTCAGGGCAAGATATCCAAAAACATCCTCCAAATAATAAAAATAAAAAAAGAAACTGCAAATGGACTTGGCGCTGTTTTACTTCCTAACACTTAAACACTTTTGAAAACTGAACAATACCCAAGCAGAAATGTTAACCATAGTCAGTGGTCTAAACTTCCCATTTCAGGATTTTAGCGTTTCTGTTCCAGATTTCAAGTAATTGCAGTCTTGCATTTAAATCTGGTTCATTTTAAGCGTCAGTGATCTAATCACTGGTGCTTTTCACACTCACCTTCATTCATGATTATTTCAGATATTGAGGGCTCTCTAAATCATCCATGGTACTTCAACCACTTCTTCTTTGGTCTGATCTTCTCCACACCTCTTATTCCTCTAAGGCGCTCTTAGACATGGGGCCGACAGCTCCACCTGCATCACTTCACATGAGACCATTCTTTGTCTTGAGAGTTTTTAAGAAAGAAAGAGAACATTTTTGCTCTGTATTCAATGAGCGCTGACTAAATCATATTGTTTCAAGGTTAAATCACACAGGTTGAGACTACTCTCTGAATGATTATCCACATTGTTGACAATCTACATTTGTCAAATTGACATAACAGAAATTACATGGAGGAAGCGTAATAAAGTAATATGCTCCATATGAGTATCACATCCCATCGGGAAAGGAAAATACATTGAAATTGGCTGCCATAAAGCACGGCTGTCCCACTTTCTTGGGCACATTGTGTTAGGCTCCACATTTGAATTTTCAACTCTCAAAAGACACACACCTCATTAGGCATGCTGTGATGCCAAGAAAAGGAATGAATGGAATAAGTCCGCTAATACATGAAAACTCCCCTGATAAAACATGGTCATTAGATAGCTTACAAAAATACTTTATTTTAGAGGATTGTTTGATTATTTAAGAGAGCATGCAGCCAGTAGTGCATTTTCAATACTGTGGATTTACTGATGGAAACAAACAAAAGAGCTCCACCGTTTTTATATTGATCATTGTGCTCTGGAAAACATGTACATCCCTCTGAAAGGCCTGGACAGAATGGCAGCTGCTTCTATGTGCTGTTAACCTAGCTAACTGTAAGGGAAAAAAAGAACAGATTCTCCCTTTCAGAGTGGTTTTATATCATAAATCCAAGGTAAATGATCAAATCCCAGCTGTTTTTGATGAGTTGATGTACTGTTAAAAGACAGCAAAAGCCCTGAAGGAAAATCAGTCTAAAACCAAGTTTACCTGCCTCTAGTAACAGTAAATCAAGGACAATCCATGAAGCTGTCAGCAAAATGACATCAAAAAGGCCTGCATGTCATGTCTGTAGTTTCAGAATACATTGAAACCAACAAAACATATGGGTAAAAAAAAAAAAAAACATCATATCAGTGGTGTGTTTCAGTTGTATTTATATCAGACAAGCCTACTTGATAACAGATGTGGACATTCAGCTAAGGACAAAAAAGTAAAGAAAACCTATTTTTTTCTACATTCAATATGAGTATACTACAAAAACAATAACAATAATTATAATTTTTTTATTAATATGTAAATTAAATAATATAATTAATAAATTAATTAATTAATAATTATAATTAATGATAGCAATATATACGGAAGAGGATTAGGGCCAAGCAATAATAAAAAAATAAAACCATCTTAAGATTAAAGTTGTTAAATTTCGAGAAAAAACACGTTAAATTTCGAGAAAAAAGTCTAAATAAAATGTTGAGAATAAACTTGTTAAATTACGAGAAAAAACTTGTTAAATTTCGAGAAAAAGGTCGAGACAAAATATTGAGAATAAACTCATTAAATTATGAGAAAAAACTAATTTTCAAAAACTCATCAAAATTTAAAGAAAAAAGTCAAGATAAAATGTTGAGAATAAAGTAATTAAATTACGAGGAAAAAGTTGTTAAATTACGAGAACAAATTTGTTAAATTACGAATTTGTTCTCATAATTTAATGACTTTTTTCTCGTAATTTAATGACTTTATTCTCAACATTTTATCTCGACTTTTTTCTCAAAATTTAACAACTTGTTTTCTCATAATTTAATGAATTTGTTCTCATAATCTAACAACTTTTTTTCTCATAATTTAAGTACTTTATTCTCAACATTTAATCTCGACTTTTTTCTCGAAATTTAACGAAAGGTTTTATTTTTTATTATTGCTTGGCCCTAATCCTCTTCTGTAAATATATATTTAAAAATGAGTTATATATATAATTTAAATAATAAAATAAAATATAATTTTAATACATTTATTCTAATTATTATTAAAAGAAGAAAGAATGTTTTTTATTTTATTATTTAAAATTATTATTAAATACTCGCTTTTAAATTTTACAGTACAATAGTATTTTTGCAATAGTATTATATTTCTTTATTGATGTTTAAAGCTGCACTCCGTAACTTTTTTGGGTTAAAAATGATTCAAAATCAATTTTTGATCAAGTACATAACCAGCCAGTGTTCAAAAACATCTCATTACCTTACCCCGATTCACAATGGTAAACTTGTAATAATGTTTCCTTATCCGGATGGTAATGGTGGGTTTCTGTGGGAAATTCAAGCATGCAGCCATTCATCTTTGCATCATTATATCACATCTGTTTACATAGAGAAGGAGTCCCAGCTAGTAGGCTATATGGCATGTGAAGGTCCAAATGACAATCATCAGTGACAAATGGAGATTCACCCATTGTCAAAAGCAAGACTTTGGACTACGGAGTGGCTACAGAAATCGAAATCTACAGGTAACGCTAATACACACTAAATTCAAATAGTCGCACAATGCTGATGTTGTTAACATTAGCAATTTAAGAACAAAGTATAACAATAAAAATTATTTGCACGGTTTGACGTGATCCGAGCTAAGCCATCATTAGACTTAATCACCACTGGCAGCGTGATTTATGTGTGCTGATACACAACCCACGTAAAGATGATAATTCTGCATATAACAGAGATGGCGACAAAGAGGCAAAACTTACAGACTGCAGCTTCAAAGAAATATAATACTATTGCAAAAATACCATTAGTGCTTACAAAAATCTTAAATTATTGTGGATATTGGTTTGTAATATAGGACGAAATATTAAGTTTTTGTTATATAAAAAAGTGGATGGAGATTGATATGAATATTAAGCCTGATGTTTATATGCTATGATAAAATGCATATCATATTATTTCAGAAAATATGCACTCGTCCACTATTAACCCTTCAATTCACTCCCTTTCAAATAAATGTATGCGGTATTGCCAGAGTTTTATTTACATCCTCACTGCTATCATTGAATTCAATTTGAGGTCGGATACTGGTAACGGATAGCTTAATAAACCCGCTCCGCTCCCAGCGCATCGCTGCAGTGGGCCCGTACGAGCAAGAAGAGGGGAATGAGAAAAAAATCCTCTCTCTCTATTACCCCGGAGGACCACTTAAAACATCTCCTATAGAAGAGGAAATAAATGAGGGCACCAATCTCTCATCTCCACAAAAGCTCAATGCACAGGCAGGGCTACGGAGCCTGGGGTAACGGGGGGAGGTTGGTGAGGTGGAGGCTCAAAGAGAGCAGAGGAGCACCTATCAATCTACTCTGACAACCTGTCCTGTTTTCTTCCTTTATGCCAAGTCAGAGAGCATCCCTCATCCGTGTCCACTCCACCCTGGCTCCCATACTTTTGCTCCCCTCCTCTATGCCGTTCAATCTCTTTCTCTCACCCAGAAGGGATTCTGTCATCTACTATCGGCTCTGTCGTTAACAAGAAGGGAACACATCAAAGTGAGGCTGAAACCTCAGGAGGGGAGAGATCAAAGTTTGGCTCTAATCTCATCAGGAATGAGGCAGATTGATGAAGATTTGAGGAAGGGTGGTGGTCTGCTCAAAGACAGGAGCACGGTGGGAGGAGGCAGAGGGGAGTACGGGGTGGGGAACCCGAGATCTGGCTTTCAATCAGGCAGATGCTTTATATGGACACCTAATACTGTCAGGAAGCGAGACTGTGTCCTGAAGTTTTCCTGCTCTTTGATTATTTTATTACCATTTCAAAAGAATATATGAATGACTGCAGGTGAATGGAGAAGCAAAAAGTCAAATTAACCCACATCACCTTTTATATCACAATCTTTATACTCCTCCAGAAGCCTCAATCTAGTTTTCCATCTTCTTTGCCAAACAGTTTCCAGACATTTGTGAGGGTTAGCACAGCTCAGTTGTGACTACACCGCTCTCTGAAAGCATCTGCCTGCCTCTTTTGCTGCAATCAACTAACTGATATCTCTATATGATTGTAGCACACTCTGCTGGTTACTGCAGCAGCGTGTTGACACACAAGCATGAGATACGTGTAAACTAGAATACATGTAAATACAGAATATGCAGATCTTGGGCTGTATATTTTTTTATACATCACAGATATTTAAAATGTTGGTAGCACTTTATTTCACAGCCCTGTTTTGCATTAACACACCATGTACTTTTTTACACACTTTGCAGTAATGACACTATTTAGGTACTAATCCCTGAACCTTAAAGGTTTAGTTCACCCAAAAAATGAAATTCTATCATTAATTACTCTCCCTCATGTCGTTCCACACCCGTAAGACTTTCGGAACACAAATTAAGATATTTTTTATAAGATCTGATGGCTCAGTGAGGCCTCCATTGACAGCAAGATAATTAACACGTTCAAATGCCCAGGAAGTTACTAAAGACATATTTAAAACAGTTCATGTGAGTACAGTGGTTCAACCTTAATGTTATGAAGTGACGAGAATACTTTTTTTGTATGCCAAAAAACAAAATAAGGACTTTATTCAACAATATCTAGTGATGGGCAATTTCAAAACACTGCTTCATGAAGCTTCGAAGCTTTACAAATCTTTTGTTTCGAATCAGTGGTTCGGAGCGCGTATCAAACTGCCAAAGTCACGTGAACCATTGCAATTTCATAATGTTTCAAAACACTTATGATGCAACAAAGCCTCGTTTACTGAAATCACGTGACTTTGGCATGACTTCTCAGTCCTTTGTTTCTTGGGAATATCCCGGACGAGCCCCCAAACTGTTAGATTAAAATCACAATCTCAGATTATTTGTCTGGTAGATTATTTGTAGTCTTATTCATCAGTTTAGAAACAGGTGCCTCAAACCCTGTGGTGTGTGGCAGCACAATATATCTCGGGAGAATGACCAAGCAGACACAGAGCAAGTGTGGTACAAAGCATTCTCAGATTTATTTAGGAAGGTTATAGGTTATAGTCATATATAAGTCCTTTATTAGAAGGGTTATTGATATTTATATTCATAGGTCAAACAACAATCTCAAGAATATGTTGAGAATCCAATCATCAAACCTTACTATATATGGCATTTCAAGAAATATAATAACAAGTAAAAAATGTATGTGCATAAAAAAATTGTGTGTATTGTATCTTCAACCTTGTTGCAAGAGTGTCAGTGTGTCCAAGGGCTATTATGAGGTTGAGTAATTAATGACAGAATTTTCCTTTAACTTAACCCATGTAGTTATTTTACACTAGTCAGTACATTTGTGGGTAAGTACATTGAATGTGCACGTACTGTCAAATAAAGTGCAACCAACTGTTACTAACCATAATAGCATATGACATTTGGTCATAAGCAGTCTTAATTATAAGTCTTCCCATGTGTCTTCTCTGAAGCTGTCTATAAAGTCAACAAACGGGCACTGAACTGTAAAGTAAGGGTTAATGTAATGTCAGGGGTCAAGGGTTTGTGCCAGCAGGCACATTGAAAGGCTTCCTGTTGTTGTCCTAGTAACAGATGCAAAACCTCGAATTGCAGGAAAACGTGACTGACATTTTTTTTCAGTGTACTCATAAAAATACAGGAATATCAAACATGCAGTTCTTAATAAAAAACTGAAGTGGCTCCTGTACATCATGTACAAAGAAATCTGAAAAAGAATGATCCTATTGTGATCGGTGACATTGAAATCTATTGTGCAAAAAGATTGCTTATCTTCAACAGAATTTCTAATATGAATCATATTTTTTTCGGACTTCATATATTTTCACAAACATATACCCTTGGTTTCTGTAGCTCCACAGGTAACGCATAGCATGTTGTCCCAAAACCGTAAGAACTTTGTTCATCATCGGAACAAAAATTAAGATATTTTTGATGAAATCCGAGAGTATCTGATCCACAGATAGGCAGCAAAGTCATTGAACCTTTTGAGGTCCAGAAAGGTACAAAAGACATCATTAAAACAGTCAACATGACTACAGTGGTTCAACCTTAATGTTATGAAGTGACAAGAATACTTTTTGTGTGCAAAAACAAAACAAAAATAATGACTTTATTCAACAATTTCTTCTTTACCCTGTCAGACTTGTACGCAGTGAACGAAGTTCAGCGCTTCCGTGTTTACGTCCGAACGTCGGCTCAGAATTGGCCAGCTCCTGCGTCAGCATTACACACTCATGCTGCTCACATGTACAGGGTTCAAAGACTATAGATTAACATAAGATATGTCACTTGTATTGTTTTGAATAGAAGAAAGTGCAATGTGCAATATGGTGGAATAAGTCCCGCCTTCTAAATAAGAGCCAATCGCTGATTGGTAAAGTCATCGCGTCACTGCAGCGGACATTAGAAGCTCCACTTCCTAAAGTAGACACGCACTTAGGACTGCGCATGTGCATTAAATTGATCCAGCCTGAAAAATATTTTTTTTTTTTTCATAAATCAAGTGTTTAGAAATAAAATGTATGAGACGGTTGTTGTCAGATTTCATTGGTGATTTCAAATATAAAATTTAATCGAAAGCTTGGCAAACAGCTTTAGAGAATTTTATGTTTCCCCATTCAAAGAGATAGGAGCTGCACTTGCATGTCCAAGAGGGGTTTCAAAGATGGCCGTTGAGTGAAATGACTTTTGAACTTTGACAGGTAGGCCAGCCGGCGTTCAGACGTAAACACAGAAACCTGAACTGCATTCATTGCGTAGGAGTCTGACAGGGTAGAGAAGAAACTGTGAAATAAAGTTGTTATTTTGCTTTGTTTTTGCACACAAAAAGTATTTTTGTCGCGTCATAACATTAAGGTTGAACCACTGCAGTCACTTTGACTATTTTAACAATGTCTATCTTTCTGGCTCTTGAATGACAGTAATTACGTTGCTTTCAAAGAGGGATTAAAAAAAAACCTTGGATTTCATCAAAAATAAAACATTTGTGTTCCGAAGATGAACAAAGGTCTTACAGATGTGGAAGGACAGGAGGGTGAGTAATTTAATGACAGAAATTTTATTTCCCATTAAACTAACCCATTAAAACTGGACATTCTGAATGTTCACTTTCAGAAAATAATGTTTTTATAACTTATTGAGAATGTTTGCTGAAAGATAATTGTTTGTAGTTTTGGGGGAAAACGTTAAAATTCTGTCTGATAGTCAATAAATGCTAATATTAAAATTCTAAATAAATTAAAACTAAAACACTAAAAGCTTAAATCACTCATGCTACAAGTGCATTTAGGCATCACAGCATTATAATGTACAGTATGGAAAATAAATACTTTATATAATAATTTTGAAATTTACTAAGGATATATTGAACGGTAATATTTTTTAAAGATTAAAAGAGCATTATATGGCAGTAAAGGTAATCTAAATGTAAAAACTAGGGGAAATTATAATTAAAAAAATACTAAATATCACATTTAAAAATTGGCCAATAATTGATATGGTACTGATATTTTATGCATCCCGAATGCTTTTGCAGTGTTTTAAGTTCTATTCTATTTCCTGTTATTGACAAGTATAATAAGAAACAGATCATAGAATGTCACTGAGCCAAAAACACTGCATGTGACCCTCATTTGTCATCTGTTGATTTGTGCACAGCCTTCAATAAAATGCTGTGACTTTTAGGATTAGATAAAGAGGGGTGACCATGGGTGGTCACCCGCAGATGTACAAACCATGGCAAACACCCTTTATTTCTCTCTCTTTATACAACACTAACTGCCACTGCTGTGGCTCACATATCCCCCTCCATCACTGTTGTGATGTTCGTCCACCCCCTAAGCCTCATCCATCAGGACCCACACATATCCTCCTCCCCTCTCAGTTGTGTACGGCCTCTATGGGGCTAAATGCGCTCTTGGCATCATGTTCACGTGTTTTTATCATCCCCGCTATCTATCATCAGCAGCTCGGTACAGTTCAGATGTCCTCTGTTCTTGTTGGGATAAAGCAAGGCTTGGACAAAAGGATGAGCAGTGCTTGGGAGAGACACATGAACTGAGTCACCCATCAGCTGGATTCATGGATCCACTTCGGGTTGGTGAAACAAGATAAAGTGTGTCCATACAGGATAGCCTTGAGTGACAAAACAGCATTTTTCAATAGGAAAACTCCCATCAAATAAACAACTCATAGAGCCATTGAATGATAAAGCGGAGTGTAATATGCCCACTCTGTGGCACACACAAAAGGCAGAAGTCTATAGCAGAGTTCATTCCTAAATTGAGTGTGTTTGCAAAGAAAAAAATATAACTGTGCTGCTGCAGATTGCCACGGGTGATCCATGCAAAGGCTAAACAGCTGTTTGAAAGGCCACGGCCCCTATAATCTTACCCAAGGCATTTCGTAACAATATTGCAAATATCACCACTGCCATATGGGGCATCATTCTTCCGCAATTGTGGGCTTATACAATCCTTATTACCTCTGACATTAACATTCATCCAAGAGCATTTCTCGATTTTTCCACAACATGGCTCTTCTAGTTTATAATAACCCCATTTATAAAAGTATGTAATTTCTATCATTTGTTTTAATGGCATTTTGACTTATGTAGGTCAGCGGCTTGGTGCGAGTCAGTCAAACTTGAACCGCAGAGTTTACGTAATCAGAAATTAGTCTTGCACATTAAAAGGGCAAATGAAGTGAAAGGAATTCATTTACCAAAGGGTGGTATTTGGAATTGGAGATGAAAGCGTCAAGGGCTTCTACAGGGCACGGCGCACACAGCCTCTTTGACATGGGATCTTGTTCCGACATTTTTCTGCATTAGAATACTGAGGGGATTCGAGTGAAAATACTTTCAGTTTGCCTGTTTGAATGCTCAAGCGGTTAATTGAACTGACCCTGCGGCTTTATTTTTGTAATGTTTTAGAAAGTACAGGGATCATAATTAGGCCTTCACTTTAGTATACTGAACGAAAATGTTATGAGGCTGAGTTCTATATTGTCTCCTCCAAATGCAGATGAGAATTTGGGTGCAACCATCTGTTTTGAGGTCATATGGTTTGGTCACTCACTTTTTATGGGGAAATATATAAGCCTTACTGTGAATATAATGCAAGGCTGAAATCTTAATTTAACAATTATATTTAGGATATTGCAGTGCTATGAAAACTGTTATGGTTATTTGTCATTTATAGTTCAACTAAACGTCAACTACAGGAAGTAAATGCATGTGCACAATATTTAATTAAATTATTGTCAAACATACTAGAAAAGGCAGTATCCCATTCCTTACAACTATGTTCCTTCCTGGAGGGAAATGGTATCTGTGAAGATTTCCAGTCAGGATTTAGACAATTTAGTACTGAGACTGCTCTCATTAAAGTTACAAATGACTTGCTCTTATCATCTGATTGTGGTTGCATCTCTCTATTAGTGTTACTATCGACCACAACATTCTTTTGAATAGACTTGAAAATTATGTTGTTAGTGGAATTGCATAAGCATGGTTCAAATCACACTTATCTGACCATTATCAATTTGTAGCAGTAAATGAAGAGGATCAAATCGATCACAATTTCAGTATGGAGTACCACAAGGATCAGTACTAGGACCGTTGCTCTTCACCCTGAGATATAATTAGTTTTTTTTTTTTCTTCAAAAAACCTTTGCACGTAATAACTGTCTAACACTTGATGGCTGCTCTTTCAATCCTTCATCATCAGTGTTATTTGATAGCAAACGTTTATTTGAAATCCACATTTCTAGCATATGTAAAACAGCATTTTTCCATCTTAAAAAAAAAAAATAATAATAATATATATATATATATATATATATATATAATTACAACATATACTCTCAATGTCAAATGCAGAAAAGTTAATTCAACTAAAGTTAATTCATGCATTCATGACCTCAAGCCTAGATTATTATCATTCTTTACTGGGTGGTTTCCCTGCAGGCTCAATAAACAAACTCCAGCTGGCCCAAAATGCAGCAGCTAGAGTTCTTACTAGAACCAGGAACTGTGGCCATATTAGGTTCTGTCCACACTGCATTGGCTCCCTATTAAACAATGTATACTCTTTTCAAAATCTTGCTGATTACTTATAAAGCCCTGAATGGTTTAGCTACTCAATACTTGAGCAAGCTCTTATCGAATTAGTCATTCACGTTCATTGTGATCTCAAAATTCTGGCCAGTTGATAATACCTAGAATATATCACAATCAACTGTGGGTGGTCCTTTTCCTATTTAGTGCCCAAACTCTGGAACAGTCTTCTTAGCCTTGTTCGGGAGGCAGACACACTCTGTCAGTTTAAATCTAAATTAAAGACCAATCTCTTTAACCTAGCTTACACAAAACACAATATCACATTTTAATAATTCAAATCTCTTAGAGGATTGTTAAGCTGCATACTGGAACCAGCAACATTTTCCATCACATCCAATATACTTTTTACATTGTAAGAGGAATGGTATGTACGGTGATATTAGTCTGTCTGTCTCATTCGTTATCTTGCCTCCCGAGGTTACCATACTCAGCCAGATCCAGTCCAGATGATGGACCTGCACCTGCAGATGACCACAACTACCCTGAATGTCAGCAGATGACAACTAGATGAGCTGTAGAAACAGATCCATTGCTAAGACCTCGTCGACTAGCCAGCCATCAGCACAGATCACACAAAGACCAAGAGAACCAGACAAGTCCTCAGCATACACCCTGTGACCAGCTTCAACTCCCTCCCAACAAAAACTGGCATAATGTATCCTGGTCTTCAAGAAGAAGGAACTGGATGAAATATTCTGAATGATCTCAATCTACAATTTGACTTGTGATGCAGCCTGGAATTAAACCACACCATGTTCATTTGTCTGGCCAGAAGAGATCACGCCCCCCAACTAAGCCAGGTTTCTCCCAAGGTTTTTTTTCTCCATTTCTGTCACCAGTGGCATGCACAGACCTCCATGAGGGCAGGGGCGCAACCGCGTTCCGGCGGAGGGGGGTGTGATTTGTGGGTTTCTCCCTCGGCCGAAATCATGTACCGGGGGGGGTGCTGGGAGATTGTTCTCCCTCGGTAGAAATCGCGTTCCGGGGGGGAAAAAATGGGAACACGGGGGCACCCCGATGCGCAAAGGACAGGGGCATGGGGGCAGGGGATCCCCCCCCCCCCCAGCCCAATATTTTCTTTAGAAGAATATGAAAAATAAATGTCAAGATAGCTAATACATACGGCAGAAAATACCTGAATAGATGTCATATTTGATTTTATGCAAATAAAAATGAGCCTTTGAGGCATATATTTGCAGCCCATTCAATTGTTTGTCAGCAGACTGCACATCAATCCTTCACAGCCTGGTTTTCATTCTGGTTTTCAATTAAATATGTTTTTTATACCCTGACTGTGTCTGTAGATTGAAGTCTAGAGAGAGATGGCCATGAAAAATGTAACAGGTGTGCTATAAGGATGATGAAGGAGACTGTTTTAAGTAGCCCTCTTCACCTTGCAGCTGAGCGGCTCTGAGAACGGTTTTTGGAGACTGAGAAACTCTTCATTTATTTCAAATCATGTGTATTTTTTTATTTTCATCCAGTTGTCCCTCTTTCAAAGCAAATGTGTGAGAAAGCTCTTCATTTATTGTGTGTATGTAAATAAAACTAGCATGAAACACAGGTGCTATTAATTCAAACACAATAGAAAACTCAAAAGAGAGAAGATATACAAAGTTAATTTTCAAGGACTTACAGTTACATAGAAAGACAAATTCTTCATTTGGCTTGTTTCATTAATTAAATTGCAGGAATTATTAGCCCTGTGTAACATCTGGTCAGATTCCCGTCCTCCAGAGGGAGCCTTCACCTGAATATTGAACTTCATGTTCCTGCCATAAGTTCCGGTCTTGTCATTTCCTGTCACCCTGTATTTAAGCCATGTATTCCCACTGCCATATTGCTAAGTATTGCCAGTTGCCTGACTTACTAAGAATTCTAACATGCCATTGTTGTTGATTACTGTTATGACCATTGTTTTCACTCTTTCAACTCAATATTTCTGGATTACTGTTATGGATTCTCTGCCATTTGATTGTTTTGCCTGTGTTTTAACCAAAGCCTGTGACTTGTGACTTGCGAGTTGTTAATATTGTTTGGATTTTATGCTCAGATTCTTTAATAAAGAATTCCATGCTTATGGAATTCACTCGACATACCTCTTCCTTACACCCTGTAAAGCATAACATGAATAATAGTCCGAAAAATCTATTTTCTAACAGTTTACAGAACCTTTACACAAAATATGTAATTTTTATAATATTTCATTATAATTATTAGTGTTTTTTGTGTCATAGGCTATTTGTCCCATTGGGCTTTAAAGGCAATTTATTGATAACAACAGAAATGAATTTTTCATTCCATTTACAGTACACCGCATGAACATTATTGTCCATAAATTAGTCTTTTAATTATTTTGTTATGTTGTAGTCAAGAGTTTAAATGCCAACAAAATTACGGAACTTGGTTATTAATAAATATTATAAATGTACAAATATGTATAATATAGGTTACACTATATTTTCCAGTGCCTTAGTTACACGTTACTACTTGTACTTACTATAGTAATAACTGTAAATTATGCATAATTACAAGTAACTATCCTTAAACCAAACCCTAACCTAACAGTAACTCTTTAGTAAGTACATGTAGTTAGTACTCAGTACTCAGTACAATGTAACTACGGCACTGTAAAATAAAGTGTAACTGTATAATAATTTATACGTAAACATTTTAAAATCCACAAAATATTAATTGTGCATATGCATGGTCATTTCGTTACTATAAAATACATGTGTGTGGCAAAATGGAGGAAGATATTGTAGAAACAATATTAAAAGAACTTCTACATGAGCAAGTAAATGATTTAGAGTTGATTATTTGATTAGTTGCAGAAGTATTGATTATTTAAATGATTTAGAGGCCTTAGAAAGCCATGTTATTAAAAATAATACATATGCCTTTATAGGGTTAAATTCATGTACAATAATCACACACCAAAATGCAGGCCCTGCTTGTTATTTATTTTATTTTTTTTATACTGCTACATCTTTCCTGATGGATTTCCCTATTGGGCATCAGTCCATCTGCATTACCCATTCTGCATATACCCCGTATTTGTGCCCCTGAGGGCAAGCATGAGTGATGCTTTAATATTTCCCTTCACCTTCTCCTCAGAATGTTTCCACCTCATTGGTGCTTATTGGCTCTGACTTAGTGACAGTGAATTTAAAAGAGAACATTTACAGGAACTGCACATTAAAACCCCTGCTCGCTATTCACTCTTTCAAACTAATTTCCTTATTTCTTTCATTTCCGAAACCTCACAACCTGGATGACGCACCTCTCAAGATCACAGAAGTCCCTTTGGCTATTGCATTAGATCCAGGGTTTCCTACCAGGGGTCCCTGAAGGTACTCCAGAGGGGCCATGGATAAGATATCATATATAAAACATGTTGAATTTTCATAGCATTTTGAACTAATGATCCACTAAGCATTATAAAATGTAGTAATAGTAGTTGATATTCAGAATGAAAGCTATTATAAAGTGTTAGCACATTCAGTTGGGTGAGGGGGTCTTTGGGTTTGTAAAAGTTGAAATCTTCTCCATTAGACAGATGAATAACACACAGATTGAGAGTCTATCTAAAAAAAAAGAAGATAAAATATCATAACAATATTCAATAATAGAGTGGTAATCCTGTATTCTGGTCTTTTTAATAGGAAGAGCTTAGAATGGCATACAAAGCCCCACCATCTGCTCCGCAATGGCGGGTGACTCTGCTAGACTATAATCCACAGATCAGCTGCACACAGAAATTAGGGACATGAAGCACAGTAGAACGGACTTCTCTCTCGCTGCGTTTGATGGAAATGAAGCTGAGAGCTTATCAGCTGCAGTGGTGTCTTAGGTGGAGATTGCAGTGAAACAAAGCCAGGCGAACTTCTCAGAGGTGTTCAGCGGTTCAGCCTGTGAGAGGGGAATCTTTTTAATTGGAGATCGGGAGATGGTGACCCCCCACCGCGAAATCCATCGAGCCTTGACAAGATGATGAATATAGTTCCGTGTATTCACACTGGTGGGCTTTGAAATTCGAAGAAAGTCTGGGAAGGTACTGATGACGCCACGGTTTGAGTATTCGAGAAGGATCTCCTTTGTGTGCTTAAAATCAGCGGTGGAATTACCAGTTCTCCCGAGTCCTATAATGGCAGTGATTTTCCAATTTCTGCACAATAATTTGGATTGTATGAGTGTTGTAATGTCATAATGATCACCATGGGAAACAGAGCTGAGGGGGAAATCAACATAATCACTTTCAGTGCTTTTGTACCTCATGCAAAATGCTCAAAAACCAGGTGTTGTTTTGAAGAGCGAGCTCTGTTGAATCCCATCATCGTCCAGACGGTTTCTTTCAAATCCCAATAGCATTTGCAAAAGCACTGCGAGACAGAGAGCCGGTTTAAGTGATCCAAGTGCGACGTTGATAGAGCGTGGTGTAGCTGCGGAGTGGAAATGTGGCCAATGCTTAGCTGCTGAGCGATGGCTGCTCCTGTTGTCAGCATACCCTGCGCTGGCCTGATAGATGCGTTCTCACAGGGCAAGAAGAAAGCCTTATCTTCCCAGATAAAACCTGCTTTCTCCGGGGGCTCTTAGTTTAAAGGTCGCATTACGTCGGCGCCAGTAAGACCAGGATCTTTGGAGTGTACGCAGCATATCCGCAGTATCTGTATACGAGTAACAAGCGTGGCGGGAGACGGCAAAGGCACCCTTTGTGGCCGGCCCTGAATAGCATTTCAATATCAACCTGTGCCTGCAGGCTGTGCTCAAACCCTTTGGTGTCAACAGAACATCATATTAGCTTATCAAGCCCGGTTGGGGGTCAGAGATGGAGAGACAGGTTGACACTGTTTGCTACCAAAACTGTTCCTCGCAGTCAGGGAGGATGACAAAAGTGTCAGGGAAGAGGAATGCGGAAGGAGGGAGGTATCAGAACGCCACATCTCTCCCTCGGTCACGGATGCGCAGGCCACAGTAAGCCAATGTTATCGGGAAAGGTATTCCAAGTCGGTTCTCCATAGGATGACTTTTCTGCTTATTATTCATAGAGGCTGAAGGTGGAAAGATAAAGTGTGCATTGCTGCCACTGTGTCCTGTTAGCATGGGTAGCCGCTATGAGAAAAGGCCAACTGTGGAGATGAATATGAAAGAGCATGAGAATAAAGGTGGACACGCAATCTCACGCTGGGTACGGCCATTGCTGCCAAATGCCAACTTGTTATGATACAAAATATGGCGGGCCATGGCCAACAAAACCTGAAGGAAAGGGTTTTTTTGAAGCGAGCGGTGCTAACACCCGCCGGCGTGCACGCGAATGATTGATCTTATCGTCTGCTTCTTGAACAGATTGGAGTGTCGCGTAAGAGGTGTGATGCTTTTGTAAACTGATGTGAAGCATAAATAAATAAATAAATAAATAATGGGTTCTGTGGAAAGAATGTTAAAGCAGTGGTTGCGTCTTTTCCCATGTGCATTACGTTCCATCTGGTCCATACAGCCGACAGATGAAAGTGCTCTCGCAGCTCAGCTTGGGCCTCACCAAGCAGATGTTTCACCCTCTGTCTAGCTATAAACACAGTTAGCCAATGCACACAGAAACATTTTCTCTCTGGCCCACATAAACTTCTAGACTACTGAAGGCCAAGCGTAGCCTAAAGACTCAGAGGCTGCAGGAATGTGTCAGAGCGAGTGATGAGTAATGCTGGGACACCTCAGGGAACACCACTGCTTCCCTTTCCCTTTTACAAGGTTATTACAGTTTTGCATTTTCAATTTTGTGTTTGTTTTTAAAAGCATTTTCAGTTATTTTTTTATTTTGTTTTTATATATTTTAGTTTTGATTAATTATACTTAAGCCGGGCACACATTTAACGACTAGCTAAAACATTCTATTACTGTGCTCAACACACAGCGATTGTTTCCTGAGACTGAAGCAGATTTAAATACTTACACATGGAATTTAAACACCGACTGTAATCGCAGACTGAACGCAACTGGCTCTGACTGGATGCGTTTGAGCGCGATCAGTCATAAATATCAATTTACATTCATAATCGGCCTTACAATCGTTAAGAGTGTGCGCGGCTTTAGAGAGCAATGCAGTAATAAGTTGATAACTATAATAATAAGTAATAAATGTGATAACTGATTAACGGCTGACTTTGATACTGAAATCGATACTATTTTGTTTAGAAAAATAAAACAATAAAATCAATAGTTTTTGTCCATGTCAAACCAATTTTGCATTATTATTATTATATGGCATTATTATATACAGTATAATAGGTAGCTTTTCATTTTGAGCTTAAAGGGTTAGTACACCCAAAAATGAAAATTCTGTCATAAATTACTCACCCTCATGTCGTTCCACACCCGTAAGACCTTCGTTCATCTTTGGAACACAAATTAAAATATTTTTGATAAAATCTGATGGGTCAGTGAGGCCTCCATTGCCTGCAACATAATTAGTACAGTGGTTCAACCTTAATGTTATGAAGCGACGAGAATACTTTTTGTGTGCCAAATACCAAAAAAAAAAAAAAAACGACTTCAACAATATTGTGAGGTTTTGCACTTTTCCAGGAGAAACAGACAGGAGACTGAATCAAGTAAACACATTTATAACAGAGAATAAACAGTGTCGTCGCCACAATATCTAGTGACGGCCGATTTTAAAACACTGCTTCATGAAGCTTCGAAGCTTTACGAAACTTTTGTTTTGAATCAGTGGTTCGGAGCGTGTATCAAACTGCCAAAGTCACGCCCCCCAGTGGTGAACCATTGAAATTTCAAAACAACTTATGATGTAACGAAGCCTCGTTTACTGAAATCACGTGACTTTGGCAGTTTTATACACGCTCCGAACCACTGATTCGAAACAAAAGATTCGTAAAGCTTCGAAGCTTCATGAAGCAGTGTTTTTAAATCGCCCATCACTAGATATTGTTGAATGAAGTCGTTATTTTGTTTTTCAGCACACAAAAAGTATTCTCGTCACTTCATAACATTAAGGTTGAACCACTGTAGTCACGTGAGTCACGTGTTTTAAATCTTACATCTTTAGTACCCTTCTGGGCTCTTGAAAGAGTTAATTATCTTGCTGTCAATGGAGGCCATACTGAGCCATCGGATTTTATCACAAATATATTAATTTGTGTTCTGAAGATGAATGAAGGTCTTACGGGTGTGGAACGATATGAGGGTGAGTAATTAATGACAGAATTTTCATTTTTGGGTGAACTAACCCTTTAAGAAAAACGCATAAAGGTTATTTTAGTCTCTTCAAGAAATAGTTTAAAGGGTTACATATTTGTCATAAATTATCGCTATCCTTTAAATTGAGAGCAAAAGTTTTTATAAAACATTTAAAAATGGAAAAACATTATCCATTATCTATGATTAAATATCTAATATCATCCGATTAAAAGCTAATTAAAACTGTGTTAATAATAGCAGAATATAAATTAGCAGAAAAAAATGACCTGTCTGTATATGTATTGGAGAAGACATCCAACCTGCACATGGTGATATGGTGTGAGATGTACCAATACTGTTCATCTAGCAGCTTTACCCAATTTTAAAGGGTTAGTTCACCCCAAAATGAACATTCTGTCATTATTTACTCACCCTCATGTCATTACAAACCTGTATGACTTTCTTCTTCTGTGAAACACAAAAGATGTTATTTTGAAGAATAGTGTGGTCCAATTGCTTTTCACTATATGGACAAGAAAAAAAAGTTCTTCTTTTGTGTTTCACAGAAGAAAGAAAGTCATATAGGTTTGAAACGATATGACAGTGAGTAAATAGGCTTGTAAGAATGTTCATTTTGGGGTAATCTACCATCTATCGGTCTGTCTGTCTATACTGAAGACTGAACTGTACAAAAACTGCAGTGATATAAAAGCAAATTCTAAAACCATAAGAGGAGATTTGGAGTGAGTTGGACCACAGCATCTCTTCTTGTGTGGTTGAACCCCCCTCTGTTTGAAGCTCTGTTGGTGAGCTCATTAAAAATATGATGGACACTGTCCTCTGCTGGCGAGACAGTGAAAGCCTGCTTTTATAGCAAACATACTACACTCTGATCTATATGTGTGCTAAAAAAACAAAAATAAGATCTGTTGTACTGTATATCAGCTATAACCATAATGTACATCGTCCCCAAAACCACTTGGCAAACTAGTGTTATAATCATGCCTTGGCAAACATGGTGAGTTTTAGAAAAGACTACAAGCTTGGAGTAAAATTCAGCCCTCAGATACCCATAGCTCTGAGGCAAACTTTACAACTGTCAAGTTATGAGTCTGTAACTGACATGTGAAGAGTCTGATATATCCACCACCATCAAAGCTCAATGGATACAAACGCATTCTAAGATAACAGCTTTATTAAATCCTGAACAGGAGGGCAAAGAAGGAATAGAGATTTACTGTAGATGTTCTTGAAATGAAACGACTGTTCCAGGTTCTTACCCTGTGGCTAAATCGGATGATTCGGTAAAGAAAACAATAGCTGCCCTCAAATGACTCTGTGAATCCTATACCCACACTCTTACATTTCTCATCATCTCTCACTTTCCTCTACTTACTCTTTTTAAGCTAATTTTTAGCATAAAAATGACTACTAATATAGCCGTACATGTGTTTTTATGCATACTGAAGCTGTAAAGGTATCAGTCAATTTTCCCCAAAGCTGAAATTTAAGAGACATTACCATCAATAGAATTGTGAATACTGTGTTTAAACATTAGGCAATACGTTGATCTGCAAGGTGGTCCAGGGTGTTTTTGAGGAATAAATGGGAACGAAATATCGGGCAGGCAGCCTCATTTCTCATTTATTTTCCATATGTCATCCATCTGCTTGACAGAGAGTCATCTAATACCGCAAAACAATTTTATGATATCTATACAATCAAGCATACATCACAATGACATATCAGCCAATTACATATTTTCTGCATTCACCACCACCACATTTCAGATAGGTGGCATTATCAAGCCAAAACACTAGAGCTATTTTTAACAAAAATCATTTCAATTTTTCCAGCTAAACAGATTTTTTCAGCATGGATGGATTTCAAACCGTCATGTCTTCTAGCAGCTGACTATGGGATTTCCAAATCTCTCTGCAACAAAAATATGAAAAGATCCTCTTTTGTAGTGGTATGCGATCTTCACTTGATAAAGTTGTACATCTGAATTATTCAGGCTCTCTGGGATGTCTCTGCTCCTATCTAAGCAGAAACTTGAGTAAGTACAAGCTAATACAAAAAAAGATGGGGAAAAGCACTAATCTTGGCATAAGATTTCCTTTTTTACAACTCGGCACACAATAATACTGCCAGTTCTGCTTCTTTATAGCATCTGAAACACCAAGTGGATGAAAAATATACCTATGTTGAGACTAATTTATCTTTTTATGTATGATTTTGTTTTTTTGTTTTGCTTTTATGTCACTTATTTATAGAGATAAAGGACAACAGGGCTGAAATAATGGAGAGAAGAGGAACATAAACAGAAAATGTCACAAGCTGGATTCAAACTAGCAGCGTTCACATGAGACCCACAGCTACAACACGTCTCTGACAGCATCAGCTAATGTTCTTTCTCCTATAACAGAGGTATATTATGCATTGAAGTACATCCAATAAGCTAGCTAGCATTAGCCTCCATATATTATGTGCATATGTGATGGTCTGCGGGAAGACAGATTTGACAGGGCTGAGGTTACCATAGTGAAACATTCACTAAATCACTGTGATTACTTTGGCTTGGGAAGAAAAAAAGTGTTGAAGCCCACTTCAAAAATTCTCTTGGACTCAGTTGTGGAGCCCCAGCATTTGAGCACAGTCTCGATGCTGTCTGTCGCACTCCCTCCAGTCAAACCACCACCCACTCACCTACACTGGACTCTTTGAAACTTCAGCCAATCAGAATGCCCCAGGAGGCATGTGTCCTCAGTGGTGGCGGATGTGACAGGGGCATTCATGCGATATGGGAAGAGCTGTAAAGCAGAAAATAGACAGAGGGAGAGGGAAAGAGAGAGACAGAATATAAAAAGAGGGAGAGATAGCATAAAAAGAAACAGCAAAAAAAAAAAAAACAGTTAAAGAAGGGAGAGAGCATGGCTGTGAAAGAGGGAGAGAGCACTGAAAAAAGGAGGAAGGAGAAAGGGGGAGGGATGGGAGATAGACAGAGAGAAAGAATGGGAACATTCTTCCTTCAACACCTCACTGTGTTTCTAAAAATAGAACAAACCTGCAAAGATTCTGGGACCTTCTTGACATTGATAAATTTTCCCTGCTCTTCAAAAGGGCACAATTTGCCCATGCAGTGGGCCATGAAGCAGTCTGCTCCTCACAAAGCCTATGGTAACAGCCCATTAAAATGTACGAAATCTCTTTCTTTCATAAAACAGATCAAATCTGCTACGATTAACAGTAAGATCGATGAGACATACAGAATGCTTATAATGAGCAGGTTGTAAAATATAGCTTGCAATTAGGTTTGAACCCAGCGCAGACATTTCATTGGTGTTTTCAAACATTTCATTTAATATAAAGGTTAAATTATAAGTTAGCACATATTTTCGAATAGACTTAAAACATTCATATGCTCATATTAGGAGGTTACCATAGCAACAGTACACTGCTCCGACTGCATGTCGGCAAATCAATAGTTACTGGTTTCGTTTCTCACTTCATAATTGATTTACACATCTTATCAGAAGTAAGATAGTTGATGTTTAGCACAGGACCTAAAGAGCCATTTGGGTTGATCCAGACAAACCTTAACAGAATGTGATTCGAAAAATTAACAGTGTAGCATTTTCTTTCTTTTTTTTTTTTTCTTCTTTGAGATTTTTCTTCTTCAATTTGAGATTAAAGTTGTTACATTTCGAGAAAAAAGTAGAAATAAAATGTTGAGAATAAACTCGTTAAATTTCGAGAAAAAGGTCGAGATAAAATGTTGAGAATAAAGTCATTAAATTATGAGAAAAAAGTCATTACATTTCGAGAAAAAACTCGTTAAATTTCAAGAAAAGTCAAAATAAAATGTTGAGAATAAACTCGTTAAATTACGAGAAAAAACTCGTTAAATTTAGAGAAAAAGGTTGAAATAAAATGTTGATAATAAACTCATTAAATTACGAGAAAAAACTCATTAAATTTCGAGAATAAAGTTGTGATAAAATGTTGAGAATAAACTCATTAAATTATGAGAAAAAACTCATTAAATTTCAAGAAAAAAGTTGAGATAAAATGTTGAGAATAAAGTCATTAAATTACGAGAAAAAAAGTCGTTATATTTCGAGAAAAAACTCGTTAAATTTCGAGAAAAAAGTCGAAATCAAATGTTGAGAATAAACTCATTAAATTACAAGAAAAAAGTCGAGATAAAATGTTGAGAATAAAGTCATTAAATTACGAGAAAAAAGTCGTTACATTTCGAGAAAAAACTTGTTAAATTTCGAGAAAAAGGTCGAGATAAAATGTTGAAAATAAAGTAATTAAATTATGAGAACAAACTCGTTAAATTTCGAGAAAAAAGTTGAAAAAATGTTGAGAATAAAATCATTAAATTATGAGAAAAAAGTTGTTAAATTACGAGAACAAATTCGTTAAATTACAAGAATAAATTCGTTAATTTTATATTGACTTTTCTCGAAATTTAACGACATTTTACTCATAATTTAACTAATTTGTTCTCGTAATTTAACGACTTTTTTCTCGTAATTTAATGAGTTTATTCTCAACATTTTATTTCGACTTTTTTCTCGAAATGTAACAACTTTAATCTCGAGAGGGTTTTATTTTTTTTATTATTGCTTGGCCCTAATCCTCTTCTGTAATTTGTAAACTCAAATGTGAAAATATAAAAAAATGTGAATATGGACATCACAACATTATAATGTACAGTATAGCATTGTTGTCATGATACTGGAATTTCTAACTTCGATACAATACCTTGAAAAGTATCAATATTTTGATACCATTTTCAATAATGTGGGGAAAAATACTGTCATATATATTTTTAATATTTATTTTTGTTGTCCGTCTAAGTCTAGGCAATCAAAAATTTCTTCTGAAGAGATCACTTTATATGATAAAGTTAAGCTTTTTTCATAAATGCTGATAAATTACCATTACAATCTCACAAATATTTGCTAACCAGTGGTGTGCGGTGATGTTTTTAAAATGAGGAGGCAACGTCCTCATTTATGTCCCTGTTACACAATTTTCCTGGTTAAGTTAAGAGACCAAATACAATTGGTCGAAAATGAAAACAAGAGGCGGGATTTATCGCGCAAACCAATCATGTCCAATCATAGCGTGATGCTAGCACTGCCTCCTCTCACGTGACTTGCCCCCATTCATTCTCAGTTACCCCCCACTAAACCAGAGACTGCACACTTTGGGGCTCTGCTGCTTGTTTCTTTGAGCTGAAGGGAGGCACAAGAGACGTGGACGTCACCTGCGGGTGTCGCTGTTTGAAAGTGTTTCTTTAGAAAAATGAGTGACTTTTACATTTTTTTGTAAATTTTGTAACATTTGTGTGGTTTTATTTTTGTGATATTGATTATTTTCTCATCCCAATTTTTTTTTTTTTTTCAGGAGGCACTACCTCCCATGCCTTATCGGAGGAAACGCCCCTGTTGCTAACTTAATGTATTTGTTTTTACAATGGGGTAATATTGTTGCAATAGCTTACACAGCACAAGGAAGCTTGATTTCAAATGGTAAATTGAATTTAAATAATACAAGTAATAAAATAATAAGACATACATTACTAACAGCACAAATAAATACAATAGAATAAAGATACAAATGAAATAGACTGCTTAATTTTTTTTCAGCTAGGTCCAGACCCTGAACACACCAAGCCGACGCCAACGAACTAGTGGCAGACTGAAAGCAGACTGCAGGGTTTGCTCACGTTGGCAGCGTTTGGGTCCAAAGTTGCCCTGACACACCAAACCAACGCTCCACACCTGACGGCCAAGTAGCACGTCCGTTCTGCCCCTGCGTAAGAAGAAATGCCTTTCCGTACCAGCAGGTGGCAGTAGCTGAACAGCCAATCAGAATGATCAGATGGCCCGACTGACCGACGAGCTCCGACGCCGAACGACACCAACTTCAGCCGGAACATACTGAGAAAACGTAGTCGGCCAATGAACAAAAACTGCCCGATGGCCAACTGTCAGTTTGGTGAGTTCCAGACTTAAAAGTAGTAGCCTAGCCTATTGAGGTAAGAAAACGAATAAAGAAACCAAATTTCATATAACACTGTATTTCATTTTTATAATGAAGATTATCCATATTAATCAATTAAAGTTACACAAGTTAATCATCAAGAGCAGTAAGTGATTTTCTCTTTGTCTTTTGTTGTTTGATTAACATTAACGACATAGAGAGCAGCGCGTTTATTAGAGCAGCACACTCCTACGCCTTCCCAATTCAACTTACGGAACGAACGCGGTGCCAGTTTAGTTTTTTCCGTAAGTAGAATGTAGGCGTAGGACATACAGCATAAGCTTTTTGAAGAATGCGGAAAGCAGAAGCACGTCTGGCCGATCGTTTCGCTAGATAAGACCCTTATTCCTCGCCTGGTATTGTTTAACACCCTTTGAAGCTGCACTGAAACTGTAATTTTGACCATTGAAGTCCACTATAAGGAGAATAATCCTGGAATGTTTTTACTGAAGAAAGAAAGACATGATCTTGGATGACATGGGGGTGAGTAAATTATCAGGAAAAATTTATTTGAAAGTGAACTAATCCTTTAAGACCTGATGCACACACGGATCCACAATACTGTTACTGTTACACATTCTTCCTGAACTATTTACGACTGTGTTTTTCGTTCACCAAGATGGGTATTGTGACTTACAATTTTGAGTGGGTTTGAACAGCAATAAGCCACGAAAAATAGCTCATTTTGGCACTTGTATGTCAGAGGCAGTTTAACTATGTGCGCGCGCTTCGGATGTGAGCGTGAAATCTGCGGGAAAGATTATGCACAATACCGCACCGAAACTCGATATCGAAATATCATTATTTCTGTACTAGTACAATATGAAAATGGATATTCATTTTGAACTTTGTTTAAGTTAAACTGTTAAAAAATTATTAGTGTTTTAAAAATTAATTTTAAGTGAGCATAAGTTAATAGCACAAATGTAATGTAAAAATAGGAGAAATGAGAATGCACAATTATATCCAACACTGATAAATGATAAAATCTATAATATTAGTGATAATCACTGTAGTAGAGTGCATCCCTAGTTTTACAAAGAAGTAAATGCTGAATACAATAATCTCAGCAACAATTTTGCTATAATGTCAGACTTCGAATAGCATGTTTCAACAAAGGCATCGGTAACTGAACGTTTGTTTTTGCACAATGCTACATCTATGCCACTAGGTGTCAGTTTAAGCCCAAGATGACTGCTGTATCAGAGCAAAATAAACCGAAGCATTACTGAGTACACCTTTAAACCAGTTGACCGCTGGAAAGTCATTTTATTCTACATTTTTCTGCAGAAGACGACAATATATCGCAAATTGAAGCCTTTGGCGTGGCAACACAAAACAGGAAGATGATGGAAAACGCCTCAAGGAGCAGCTCACATGCACTGTATAGAGAAAGAGACTGAGGAGAGAAAGAGAGAGAGAGATAAGAGAGAATAAGGGATAGGCCAAGAGAGACAGCAGGAACGAACAGGAAGAGAACATGGAAATCCATCAGCCCATCATTATTTATTCAGCAGAGCCCTGACAGAGAGTCAGAGCTAATAATCCAGCTGAAGTGAATTGAACACTGTGTGTCCTAAAGAGCAGCGAGCAGCACTGCACCGCTTCACTCAGCGAATCAGAGTGGCACAGATCATGGTGCTGAGTTGCAGATGAACTGACTGACTGACTGACTGCACAAAGTTTCCACCTTTTTCTCTACACCTGCCTCACCTGCTGTGAACTTCCTGACAAAAGTTTGAGTGAATGGGGCTGGAAGCCATATAACCCGAGGAATAATTCAACAAAAGAGCTCTCCACAGCTCCTTCCGCTCCAGTGTGAGCTTTCCACTAACAAACCCTCGGCAGCTGACGTGAACCCAGGGCCACCAGCCCGACGGGCTGCCCCCGGACGGGGGGAGGGATGAGTGGCAGTTGGTCCAGCGTGCAAGACGTACAGCCTTCATCATTAGATTGGGTCAAAGCCAAAGGCTTCTGCATTAATCATGGAAGAGATGGAGCGCTGCATCTAGGAACACGTGTGCATCGATGTATTCCAATGATGTGTACCCTGCAGCATCTCTCACAGCTCCCAATTAGACTCGGTTTGGTGCCGTACTATGTGATATATGTTGTACAAGTGCTAACAGGTCGGTCTAATTAAAGTGTCAAGGCTATGCATCAGCGCTCATCAATACTTTCAGTGAGAGAGAATCTGACTTCCCTAATATGGTAGAGGTGACCAAAAGTAGTAACTGAGAGTAATAAGGTTACAGCATTTGCAATTAAAAAACAAAAACAGCAATCAAATTACATTCAGAACAAAATTTCAGTGGTATTGCCGGTGTAAAACTCGCAGCCACAATGCTTTGGTGTTTTGGGTGGTTCTTTTAAGAAGATTCATACTGTCTTCATCACGTTAAGTACTGTATTATATTATATTCATTTAGATAGACAGGAACGTTTTGTATACCTGCTTGACTAGTTTCGGCTACTTCCTGTAGCCTTTGTCAGAAGCGTCACGTGAAGTTGCTGTGACATGTCTTGTAGGCTAATTTCACGTTTCATTGAAATTAGGAAACGTGCACCAAGGACCATGAACCGGGACAAGGGAGCCTACACCTTATCCAACACCTGGGATGTGGTCCTGGAGAAAGCGTCAGACAGTAGGGGGCGCAAGCTCTCCCTACTGTCTGGCAAAACAACATAAGCAGCCTACAAGACACGTCACAGCAACATCACATGGCGCTTCTGACGAAGGCTACAGGAAGTAGCCGAAACTAAGCAAGTAAACAAAACGTTCCTGTCTATCTAAAATAATCTATAATACAGATTTGGGTGGTTGCCAGGGTGTTGCTATGCTATGTTTTTAGTGCATTTATTATTGCTTTTTTTTCAGGCTTCGACCTTTAATAGATTTAACAGACTTTACAACCTACTCAGGAGAGTACAAGTGGTGCTCACTGCAGCTCCTCCTTCCTGAACATAATGGGTGGAGCTTGACCTTGTCCAACTTGCTCTCTGAACATAACCTGCTCCGGAGCAGGTTCTGTTTCAGGGTTAGTTTATTTCAGAGGTGTTCAGCGCCTGCGTGACCTATTGATGAGGCTCCAATGGGAGTGACAGATTGCGCACAATATTATATATAGTTATACTGATACATAAAGCACTGTTGTAAAATTGTCATCTTATACATCATTGATTCTTAGCATCTGTTTCACTGGTGTGTTAACCGTGAAGTTTGATGGTAAAATAACCTTGCTTTCTGGAATACCGCCCAGAACCAGGATTATAAATACACGGGAGGTAACAAGAGAACTCAATTAGAAACAGGTGGCGATAATCTAGGTGTGGCACACACTAGGAAACTAGGTCAAACTACAATAACATGGAACACAGGCAAATAGGAACAAGGAAAACAGAACCAAAAGACAATTAAACTAAACAGACTTTCAGGCTATGTTCAGAATGTCAGTCCAAATCCAATTTTCGTTCATATCTGATTAGATTTAGCAAGTGTGAACAGCCAAAAATCACATGAAATGCAATTTTTACTAATCCGTTCTGAGCTAAATTCATATGAAATCCTAAATAGCACTTCTGGAAATCTGTTTCAATCTGAAATATCATGTACGCACATGCAAAAAAATTACACTTTAATTCTCTTGACAGACCAAAAGATGTAAATGACATTTGTATATTTTCAAAATGAAACATATAGCTTGTACTGAATGTCAGCTTGCTTATTTTGCTCAAGATAAGGATTTATTAAGTCCACATGTCATGCAAACAAGAAACTATGCTCTAACCACAGCTTGAGAGTTGTCATTCCAGCCACACAAATTTGCAATGCTGTTTGCGAATGTACATTGGAACTATGGTTTCGGAAAACACCAACTCGTTGAACTATGCTGATAATGACGTCATTGCCACAGAAACCAATGCAGATATATCGGAAAACAAAAGAGCGCCACTTGACACACAAATCTGATCTGAACAGTTGCTCTACACAGTGTGGACAGTCAATAATTTTAAATCAGATTCCAATCAGATACACAAATCGGATTTGGACTGACAGTGTGAACATAGCCATAGAAATAACCCTGACAGCCGGACTTGTTTAATTATTTAGTCCACTTAAACCCTGCCCCTTTCTTACAATATCTGCCACTCGATCAAAAAACGATCAATAACCACCTCACATTTTTTTCTTTTTTGATAATCCATTTCCTTTGGACGTGCATCACAATATTCCAGAAAAGATCTGTCGCTACTTTCGTTACATACATAGTGACTTTAAAGGTGCTCTAAGCGATCCTGGGCGGAGTAACTTCCTGTTGACGTTCAAAGTGTTGTCAAACACAACAGAGGCTAGATAGACCCTCCCTCCTCCTCCTCCTCCCCCTCCCCTCCGTACTTCCTGAAACAGTCATGAACGCGCATTTAAAGTCATTCTTGTCGGTTATTGGCTGGAGCATGTTTATTATGTTTAGTGGTCCAGGCTGCACCAGTTTGTTTTTATTGCCGTTTTCGGAGCTTGTGGCGACTACAGAGACCGCGTTTTTTTACGGTGTGTTCAGGGGACAGGCAGCTAGCGGATAGTGAGGAGATGTTTGCTGTACGTAACAAAAAATGTTTTGGCCTAAAAACGCGTGACATCGCTTAGAGCACCTTTAAGTGTTTGTCAACCAATTTGGATATTTTGACAGATATTTTGGCACAGATCATAATGTCTAAACAGCAAGAACACATTTGATTTTTAATTTTTTTGCATCAAATCTGGTTCCCATGTTATATGCGGCTCTAAATCCAAGACATATTCAATATCTACTCATAACCTAACTCTCATTTTTACTTATCCTCTTATTTCACAAATTTATGTCTAATTTTATTTTAATATCCAATCCCAATGTAACAGAATATTTGTTTATGTCTGTGCATGTCTAAATCTAAGTTATAATATGTATAGAAGTAGTTTGAGTTTTCAACTGTGAAATATATTTTGCGGCAAGGATATACCACATTAAAAGAAATGAGCATAAATCAATATACACAGTGAGTCTCTCACTGACTCATTTTATGATACACTCAAGGCAGGTTTTGTGAGCATATTTGAAGATAATATGAAGGCCAAGAGAATGATTTCATTAAACTGCTGTGCAAAATCAAAAGAAAGTGTAAGGAAGAAATGGTATGAGTAACAATCTCCAGTATTTTAAGAAGAGAAGAGCAGGAAAAGAACAAGTAAGTTTATTCAAAAACTTCAAGAAGCATTTGAACCTGTCTTAACCTCTCCAACTGCATAAATCACAGCCTAAACAACCAACCTATGCAGCTGCAAAGGCTTTACATGAGCAGGTAACTACAGCAGGCCACAAGGACACGCTTTCCCCTCCTGTATTCACTTACGAATAACCGAGCTTCATATAATGCATCAGTGAAATTGCTAAGAGTGAAATTTCAGATGAAGCCTCCCTGGACTTATCTCTGGGGTGATGATGCAATAGGGCCTAGAGACTCGAGCAATGCAACATTGGTAATTTACTTCAGCACACATCCCTTATCATTCCCCTCCCTGGAAATAAAAGATCACTCGTCAACAAGGCCACATACGTTCATATTCCCGGGCATTATAAGTTCCTAAGCTCTCAAATGGTACAATAAACAACATTTCCATTGCCAAGAGAGAGAAAAGCAGGAAAACACCTAAGAATATTTCCCCAAAGACACATTTATCCTCTTTAACAAGATACCAAGAAAATCCATTAGCCATATTTATCACTGTCTTTTACTGGGCTGTACCTGCCCATTTCATGAGCAAACTCCAATTTATTTAGGCAAACACATCACGTACATTTCAGTAATGATCTTGGCTTTTGGGCAAAGAAGCATGCAGTAGGGATCATTGCTGAAGCCTTACACCATGCCACTAGTTAAGGTTTTTCAAATACTTCCTCCAAAACAGTTGAAACAGGCCAGTGAAAAGACAACTGAAGCAACGGGTCTCTAAACACTTTCTGACAATGTGGTGTAGTGTACTCATGTCATGAAAGACTGAATTTTGTTTTATCACGATAGCAAGAACAACCTCTCATATTGTGCTGGTGCTAATAACATGCTTTCAGTGATGAGAGGAAGCTTTTTAGTGCTACAGAATTATGTGCAGTGCTGCATTCATTCAGTCTAAAACCTGACCTTATCCATAAGCAAGTTGTATCAACATATTAGGAGCATACACTTTCACGTAGTGTTTGAAAACAGCAATTCAACACATTTTCTTTGTTAGAAAAATGTGGTTTAATCTTTCTGAAAAAGTACAATTTAGCACACTTTATTATATACAAAAATAATATACGAATATACTTTAAAATAATAATGTGAACTGAATATGGTTACATGTGTGTTGCAGGAAAGCAGACAAAGAAGATTATTCCAATACGAGGGTTTATTAACATAGCACAGCACACGGGTAGCAACAAACACACCATACGTAGAGGAGAACCGACAATCAACTGAAATATACAGGGAGTATAAATACACAGGGAACATAATGACAGACACCTGAACATAATCGGTAACCAAGGAGACTAACTAGAATGCAATTAAGACTACACATAACTGAAGCACAGGAAACAAAACAAACAGGAATGAAACTAACACCAAACATAACATAACCATAACAGTACCCCCCCCCCCCCCCTCCCAATAGGCGTGACCTCACGCCGAAAGGAAAAGTCCAGCTGTGGAGGGAGGGAGGGGGTTTTGGAGGTGGGCAAGGAGAGGCTGAAAATGGGTAGGAGACTGGAGGATATGGCAGAGAGGAACACCAAGGCGGAACTGACAGAGGGAGGAGCCAAGGCGGAGTCCTAAACACTCCTGGGTGGAGCCTGGGCAGCGACTGACGGCAGTGGAGCGGAATGATGCGGAGACCCAGATGAAGCCGCAAGGACGACCGCACAGGACGACACTGCAGGCCTGGAGGACCGAGGTGACGTCGTCGGCTTGAGAGACCGAGGTGGAGGCGGTGGTCTGACTGAACGGGGCGACACCGGAGGGAGCGAGGACCTCGGTGAAACCGAAGAGAAGGAGGATCCCGGTGAAGCTGGAAGGGAGGAGGATCGAGGCGCAGCCGGAGGTCCGGATGTCCACAGCGAAACCAGGGTGACGAGAGACCAAGGTGAAACTTGAGGAACGAGGGAGCCCGGTGGAGCCTTAGTGATGGCAGACAACGGCGGAGCTGAGGGAGCGTAAAGCCAAGACAGATCCGCAGGGCCGACAGATTGAGGTGGAGAACTGGGCCCGGAGGCCTGAGGTGTGGCCAGGTGATCAGCGTCCCAGAGCCACGCTGGTGTAGAAAGAGCCTGTGAAGAAGCCAAAGAGCTGGTTGGGATCAGCGGCGAGGGCGGAGTCAAAGCGCTAGGAGACACCAGTGGGGCAGAGAAATCCAGAGAATATGTTGGAGTCAACGGAGATGGAGACAATGGGGTGGGCAGAAAATTGGGTGGGATCGCTTCATCCAATATAGAGAGTGTTTTAGCGTGCAGAGGAAAGAGCTTTGTGGAGAAATTTATGAGCCATCCATCCTCATCTGGCTCATCTGAGAACTGCTTCACTGAAACTGACTCCTCGCTGGATTTGATGAATGTTTCCAGCCTTTGGGACGGGTGTGTTGACCTGCTCTGGCTCCGGGATGGAATCTGTGGCTGGCATTAACTCCAGGCATGGAAAGGGCTCAAGCTTGTGGTCCATGGCGGGCGCTGGCTTGGGTTCAAACTCCGTGGCGGGCATGGGTGTCATCACTGGAATCGCTGCAGGAGGTCTGTCATACCTTGACACTCGGGGCTGGGATGAAGTGTTTTCTCTGGAGCGGGCAGAGAGATGAATGCTGGAGGTGTTGACGGTCCTGGGGAGTCGAAGATAGTGGTGTCATTGTTCTCAACGACTCCCACGGTGAGAGAGGAACCACAAACACACAAAGCATAGTCAACGAACTCGATGAAAGGAAGGTGATCCTCCTTCAAAAGCAGCATCTGGGCCAGAATATCATCCATCCCGCTCCAGAAAAGCGGTTTCAACGACTCATCATCCCAGCACGCCTCATGATAGAGCTGCAAATACCCCTCCACATATTCCTCCAGAGACCGGCCGTTCTGTAAAGTGTTGTCCTCATAATTCATTCTGTTTGGTCGGTTCTTCTGTTACATGTGTGTTGCAGGAAAGCAGACGAAGAAGATTATTCCAATACGAGAGTTTATTAACATAGCACAGCAAACGGGTAGCAACAAACACACCATACATAGACGAGAACCGACAATCAACTGAAAGATACAGGGAGTATAATGATAGACACCGGAACATAATCGGTAACCAAGGAGACTAACTAGAATGCAATTAAGACTACAAATAACTGAAGCACAGGAAACAAACACACAGGAATGAAACTAACACCAAACATAACATAACCATAACAAATATAATGTTTCCGGGCATGTTAATTGCAATGAAATGAAAATTTACTATAATTTAAATTTATATTACACTTTAAAGTTGTACATACAAGCATTTATGGTAAACTAAAATATGCTTTAATGGGTGTGACGAGCAGGGCGGGCGAGAGCCGTGAGGGAACGGCGCGAGGACGGTGACGCGAGTGATAATGAGCGTCACCTGCGAGGAGTGCCGGCCTCGAGTCTCTCACGGAGGAGCTCCGGAGGCATAAAAGGAGGAGCGACTGCAATGAAAGACGAGAGAGGACCAGGCCTGGACTTTATTTTATGTTTTGTTATGTTTGTGTGGCCGGCAGACGTCCGCGAGGGTCTGCCGGCATTACTTTCGTTTTGTTTGTTTATTTTATATTAAAGTTTTGTTGAATGTTCGCCGGTTCCCGCCTCCTTCTTCCCATATCTACTAACCTCGTTACATTGGTGCCGAAACCCGGGAGGAAGGAGGGACATGCTGTCGGAGAGCCCTCGCTGCTGAGGGGGATTGCGGTGCTGCGGAGTTCGGGCAGCGCGGGAGTGAAGACCGCGAGAGGCTGCCCGAAGCGGTGGTACTGGAGCCTAGTGAAAGGTGGGACGGAGAGCTCGAGGCCGTGCCCCTGGGACGAGGTGGGGTGGCTGCCGTCCAAGAGGGAGCGGAGGAGTCGCCGCCGTTCGCCGTGGGCCGGAGCCTGCTGCCGTCCGCCATAAAGGGGAGGAGCAGGGAACGGGGGACTCGCTGCCGGCTGCCCTCAGTCGGAGGAGCCATCGCCGGCCGCCAGGAGGCGGTCGAGGGTCGGGCCGTCCACCGAGCGTCCAGTGCCACCGCATGGCACCGCGAAGAAGAGCCTCTCGGCAGGCTGAGGACCAAGCGGCAGTGTGTCGGGGAACCGGACCAAGAATTTTTTTTTTCTTTTTCCTCTCTCCCCTCTCTCGTCCTGTCGCTCCCCTTGCTTCCGTCTCCTTTCTCTCGTCTCGTCTGTCCTTACCCCCAGGTGCTGCGGCCGCCGAGACAGGCCCCGGGGGGGAGTAGAGCGCAGTCTCGGAGGTACCCCCCGGCCTGCGAGGGGCGTTGGGGGTATGTGACGAGCAGGGCGGGCGAGAGCCGTGAGGGAACGGCGCGAGGCCGGTGACGCGAGTGATAATGAGCGTCACCTGCGAGGCGTGCAGGCCTCGAGTCTCTCACGGAGGAGCTCCGGAGGCATAAAAGGAGGAGCGACTACAATGAAAGACGAGAGAGGACCAGGCCTGGACTTTATTTTATGTTTTGTTATGTTTGTGTGGCCGGCAGACGTCCGCGAGGGTCTGCCGGCATTACTTTCGTTTTGTTTATTTTATATTAAAGTTTTGTTGAATGTTCGCCGGTTCCCGCCTCCTTCTTCCCATATCTACTAACCTCGTTACAATGGGATTTCTATTGAAACTTGTATGTCATGTTTTAAAATATATTTGTCTTAACACATTGTAATGATGCAGTTGCAATGTAGTACATCTATTAAAGGGTTAATTCACCCAAAAATGAAAACTGTCATTTATTACTTACGCTCATGTCGTTCCACACCCGTAAGACCTTCGTTCATCTTCGAAACAAAAATTAAGATATTTTTGATAAAATCCGATGGCTCAGTGTGGCCTGCATTGACAGCAAGATAATTAACATGTTCAAATGCCCAGAAAGCTATTAAAGACATATTTAAAACAGTTCATGTGACTACAGTGGTTCAACCTTAATGTTATGAAGCGACAAGAATACTTTTTGTGTGCTGAAAAAACAAAATAACGACTTTTCAACAATATCTAGTGATGGCTGATTCCAAAACAATGCCTCATGAAGCTTCAAAGCTTTACGAATCTTTTGTTTCGAATCAGAGGTTCGGAGCGCCAAAGTCACGTGATTTTAGTAAACACGGCTTTGTTACGTCATAAGTGTTTAGAAATTTCAATGGTTCACCACTGGGGGGCGTGACTTTGGCAGTTTGATACGTGCTCCGAACCACTGATTTGAAATGAAGATTCATAAAGCTTCGAAGATATCACTAGATATTGTTGAATAAAGTAGTTTTTGGGGGGGGTATTCTCATCGCTTCATAACATTAAGGTTGAACCATTGTAGTCACATGAACTGTTTTAAATATGACTTTAGTACCTTTCTGGGCATTGAACGTGTTAATTATCTTGCTGTCAATGCAGGCCTCACTGAGCCATCGGATTTTATCATAAATATCTTAATTTGTGTTCCAAAGATGAACAAAGGTCTTATGAGTGTGGAACAACATGAGGGTGAGTAATAAATGAGAGAAATTTCATTTTTCTGTGAACTAACCCTTTAACTTTAAATTTATGAATAAAGAGATTACTAAAACATGATTTTTAATTCAATTTAAAGTAAACTTTTGACAGTTTTGATAATTTTTGAATATGTACTTCAGTGTGAAAGAAATCTATTGTCTTTAAGTACACATGTGTGGCCTTTTATTTTATTAATATTTACTGCAAGTACAGTTTTATAGTTTTTTAAAGATTTGAAGTACACTACAAGTGCATGTTCAATAAAATTAAGTGCACTTCTTTTTCACAAGGGAACAGTATCTCCTGGTCCATTGATTTTGATATTGATTTTAAGCAAACAAATGCTTTCTTTGCAAGCATTTGTTAATACGAGATATTGGTCAATTTCCAATTAAAAAAATTCATTCACACCATAGTGTATTGCAATATCCACTTTCCAAAAATCAGGCATATCATATGGGAGGAGGCAAAACTGCTTGACATCACCATTAAGTTGAAGATTTACTTTAGCCTTTTAATGTAATTCACACATTGATTGCTTCTTGTTTTGTTGTCACTAAAGCATTTGGAAATTGGATTTCTTTTGCTCCTGTAAAAATAATTTTGTATAGTACTCATAAACTTTGAAGAAAATCTGAAAATTACTGTTGGATTATATTGATAGGTGTTTACGCAATAAGATACATCTGCGTTTATTCTGAATGTGCTGATGTTTAATTGCTTAATTGCAAATTAAGTAAATATCACTATCTTTTAAAATACACAGCTAAAACAAGAGATCAGTCCAGCTGTCAGTCAAGAAACTGCCTGTGGAAAATAAGCAACTGGACAAGAAAGCCATTAACACAAGCAACCAGCAGATGAGCTACAACACCGGCCACTGAGAAAAGCATAAGTCATGCCTGCAGTCTGCTAGAAGCCATGAGAATGATGGGTCCATTGAAATGATGTAATTGTGACTGTTGTTGTCCTATTGGTTATCTTTCTCTCTTGTATGTACCTCTCAACACCTTTTCTGGTTTGGAAATTGCCTAATTGGGTCCATACTGGCTCCAAAGACGTTAACTGCTTTCCTTAACTAAATATTATTATGAATTCTCATAGTCAAAATTAAGGTAAAATGTTATTAAAAGCAAATATATAATAGAATTATTACATTTTGTTCTCTTGAAAGTTAATCTACATGTATATACTAGATAGAAGTGTGCTTTCTATTCAGAAGGAAAGGTCAGGTTTTGTTGCGTTATAGATGGGGTTTTGTTGCGCAGCAGGCTAAAACAAAACCTGAAACTCTTGTAATAAAACTGGAATCTGATGAAATAGAACCTGAGTCAAGGTGATTTGCAGTCTGCATTCAACGGACTTGCATTGAACAGCCTCAATTTGGCATACTCTAATCAAAACTATTTGCATATTTATATTTTCCACGGCCCTTTGTTAACTTTATTCCATGCATTCTGCACATTCATGTTAATTATTTATTGTACTTCATTATTTCTTACATTAATCAACTGTGACTGCTGTGACTTCAAAGGCACTAAAAGAGAAATTGTACAGTACAATGGGATTTGCGAAGACTTGCTTTGACTTCCTTGACTGAGATGCTCAAGGTTAAATATGAATTGTAAGTGTTTTGGGTTTATAGCCTAAATGTTGAATTATTGTGTTATTCAAGAGCAAAAAACACATGAGGGGTTCAAAATTTTGAGAACAATATATAAAAATTTAAGGGAGTGAAGTGAATACTTCCTGAAGGCACTATACATTTCATAACTGTTAAACTTCAGCTCATGGACAGCCAGTTTGCTATGCAATATTGATATAACTGACAGAGACTATATAAGAGTTGTCTGCAGATCCTTAAAGCTGCTACACTTGAGTTTTCATGAACTCCTGAAGACCTGTTGGCATAGTTTTATTCGACAACCACACTTATGAATAGTGCTAAATCTCCTCCATTTGTAAAATACATGGCTAAGCCTAACTACATAATATTTAAAAAAATGATTTACATTGAGTAAGGCATTCATCTCAAAGGATGCTTTAACACGGACTACTGAATATACAGTATTGTCAGAGCAAAACAAAAAAAAACCTTAAGGGGTAAAATAGCTTGTCACTAGGGCTTCCAAATGGGTGCATAATATTAGTATGCATACATATTAGTAGCATTTCAGGGTACTGCCTCAGTGACAAGCTGTTGCACATCTAAAAAATACTATTTTTTCCTAACAGTGAAATTGCTGTATGCTTGGGTTAATGCCTTCAATAAAATCACTTTTTCACAAGCTGTTGTAAACTGAAAAATACAGTTTTTTCCCTATATGCTTGGGTTAATGCCTTGAATAAACCATTCCTTTTATCCTCGGCATCCATTACTGTGAAGTAAATGAAAAGTGATTTACTTTGAAAGAAATGATTCTGTTTTTTGCCATTATAAGGTGTATATATGGAGCCTAATAGGCTTCAGCTCATAAAACTGTGTGGATTTCATCATTACGGGGGAAAATAAGCTATTATTTAAAAATATTTCAATAATAAAAAAACTGAAACAAACTGAAGTAGCTGCCACTAGACAATATTGCGCATTTACTACAGTATGGGGATTAAAGCCCACGCTGTTCCTTACCCGTGTAACTTTCTATCTTCTTTGGTACACATGTTTGCCATTTTATCGCCGCCCATTAAAATCAGAAACATTCATTTAAAAATATATTTACATTAGGAATTCAAAACTTGTTTAAGTCTCGCTTGTTTCCACCCGGTCGAAAAACAAAGACGCACAGTGCAACACTCATAGCGGCATATCATAAGTCTAAATAAATCTTTCAAATGCTGTTGTAGTTTTGAAGCAAGACAGGAATTAATAACCACTTTTGTAAAAAATGAAGACAACTCCTCAGAAACGCGTGTATCCTAAACTGCCCGTGTGGATTGTAGAGGATCATCATGAGGTAGACAGGACATAATTTCAGTCAATTTAGGGCTTTAAGTCTAACTCCAACTGAATAATGGCAGATAAAAACAATAAAAGAAAATGATACATGTTTTGAATGATAGATCACCTCCTAAACATGTAAAGCAATTATAAATAGTTATTCGAATGTCATTTCCATCTGCTCTAGGTTGTGCAACACGTTTATCGTGCCATCGGCTCTAAACATATTCCTATGAAGGACATAAAAATGGTCCATTTGGACTCCCATCCTGATCTCCTCATTCCTGTGAATATGCCTGCTGATACGGTGTATGACAAAGAGACTCTGCTCAGGTCAGTTTATAAGGGCTTTCATCAACTTTGGACTCTTTTATAGATCCGAGGGGTTTTGTTTTTAATTAAAACCGATATATATATATATTTTTTTTTTACATTAATCTTGGAAATATTGTACTGAGATCATGATTTATCATTGCTACTTTTTTTCTGTCAAATACCTTTTATGTACAGATTTTATTGTTTTACCCTTGTCCCAGATTCAGAAACTTGAAAAATCCATTTTAAAACTATGATAAAAAATGGTTTATATATATATATATATATATATATATATATATATATATATATATATATATATATATATATATATATATATAATTATGGCCATATTCGAGGATGACAAAGCCAAGATTCATCAGCCAAATGCATGAAGAATCACATGCACCTCCAGACCTTAAATTCATTGAAAGTCTTTGGGATGTGCTGGAGTAGACTTTACAAAAAAAAAAATAACATCACAACATATATCAAGATCTTATATTGACAATGCAAAAGTCAAGTACACACACACACACATATATATATATATATATATAAGTTAATTTATATTAAATTATTTTTATAATATATTATACCAAT